>NC_134020.1:10144250-10194250 GCF_040712315.1 Castanea sativa
TTAAAATGTTTCGAGGGTATTTTGCTTATTTTCGAGGTTTTGTTGGTGTTTTGGTCATTTTAAAAGATTGCGGGGGTATTGTGATCGTTCTGGTGGCGTTTTGATCATTTTTTAGGGTTTTGGGGTATTTTGGACATCGTGGTGCATTTTAGTCATTTTGGCCGTTGTAAGGGGGTAATTTTAGAGGTTTTAGTGTATTTATAGGTTTTTTGATATTTTGGCACAATTCTCACAGGTGAAAAAAAAAATTTTGACAAAAAAATACCCTTGAAATCACTAAAATGGCTATTATAATCTTAAAATCACGAAAATACCCCCAAAACAAGAAAATGTCCAACCCCCCCCCCCCCAAAACCACTTAATTGACCAAAATAGCCTCAAAATCTCTAAAACGACTAAAATAAACGAGAAACCTTTAAAATTACCAAAATACCCCTGAAAAGGCTAGAATAAGCAGTCATGTTTCGATACCTCGTAAATGACCAAAATACCCCAGACATCTAAAATGATTAAAAAATACACCTCGACATTGCTAAAATGAGCAAGTCGCCCTAGATCCTCTAGACTGTGCAAAACAACCTGAAACCGACCAAAAAACTCCCAAAATCTGAAAATTTTAGGGTATTTTGGCTTAGTTTAGGGTTATTTCATTCAATTTTAGAGGTTTCGAATGTAATTTGCTTATTTTTTAGATTCTAATAGTATTTTAGTCATTTTAAAAGTATTCGGAGATATTATGGTCGTTTTGGGGTCATTTTGGGTGCGTTTTGGTCATTTTCAAGGGTTTTGGGATATTTTTGACATTCATTATGCCTTTTAGTCATTTTGGCAGTTCTATAAGGGTCATTTTAGAGGTTTTGGGGTATATATAGGTTTTGTGATATTTTGGTGATTCTCATGGGTGAAATAGTTTTTATTTTGACAAAAAAAAATACCCTTGAAATCAATAGAATGACCATTATACTCCTAAAATCACCAAAATTACCCCCAAAACCACAAAATGCTCAAAAAAAAAAAACTCCCGAAACTTCTTAATTGGCCAAAATAACCTCAAAATCTCTAAAACGACTAAAATAATCCCAAAACCTCTAAAATCACCAAAATACCCCTAAAAAGGCTAGAATAAGAAGTCAAATCTTGATGCCTCGTAAATGACCAAAATGCCAAAAACATCTAAAATGATTAAAAACAATAACCCTCGACATTACTGAAATGAGTACAATGCCCTAAAATCTTCTAGAATAAGCAAAACAACTTGAAATTGAACAAAATACTGCCAAAATCTAAAAGATCGAGTTTATTTTGGATTAGTTTGGCGGTATCTTGGTCAATTTCAGAGGGTATTTTACTTATTTTTGAGGTTTCGATGGTGTTTTGGTCATTTTAAAAGTTTTCAAGGGTATTAATGGCATTTTGGCGGCGTTTTGGTGATTTTTGAGGGTTTTGGGGTATTTTAGACATTCGTGGTGCATTTAGTCATATTGGTAGTTCTAAGGGTTTCATTTTAGAGTTTTTAGTGTGTTTATAGGTTTCTTGATATTTTGGCAATTCTCACAGGTGAAAAAACAAATTTTTGACAAAACAATACCCTTGAAATCACTAGAATGACCATTATACTCCTAAAATCACGAAAATAATCCCAAAATAAGAAAATGTCCAAACCCCCCCCCCCCCTCCTGAAACCCCTTAATTGATCAAAATAGCCTCAAAATCTCTAAAACGACAAAAATAAACTAGAAACCTTTAAAATTACCAAAATACCCCTGAAAGGGCTAGAATAAGCAGTCATGTTTCGATACCTTGTAAATGACCAAAATGCCCCAGACATCTAAAATGATTAAAAAATACACCTCAACATTGCTAAAATGAGAAAATGCCCTAAAATCCTCCAGACTGTGCAGAACAACTTGAAACTAACCAAAATAGTCCCAAAATCTGAAAAATTTAGGTTATTTTGGCATAGTTTAGGGTTATTTCGGTCATTTTAAGAGGTTTCCAATGTAATTTGCTTATTTTTGAGGTTCCAATAGTATTTTGGTAATTTTAAAAATATTCGGGGATATCATGGCCGTTTTGGGGGCATTTTGGTCATTATCTAGGTTTTGGGATATTTTTGAAATTCATTGTGCATTTTAGTCATTTTCGCAGTTCTATGGGGGTCATTTTAGAGGTTTTGGGGTATTTATATGTTTTTTGATATGTTGGTAATTCTCACGGTTAAAATAATTTTTTTTTGACAAAAAAATTACCCCTGAAATCACTAAAATGACCACTATACTCCTAAAATTCCCAAAATACCCCCAAAACCACAAAATGTCCAGAAAACCCCCCCCCCCAAAACTTCTATTATTTTTTGTGCTTCCTTGGCGTTCACACAAAGGAGATGAATTCCATTATATGATCTTTTGTAAAGCCTTTTACCACAAATAATATAATTAGTGGATACCCTTATGATGGTCAATTGGCCATTCTTGTTTGCAGACTTTGGGTATGTTCCATCCTTAAAGTACTGTAGGATGTTCGAATACCATTCACCTTTTCTATTCTTTTCCTCATCTTCTTCTATTGTCATGCAATAAGCTGGCTCTTCTTTCTGCTCCATCACTATTGGTCTAGCTTCATCTTCCTTCAACCCGTCCATCATGGATGCCATTGTTGCTAAAGCATCTGCAGTTTGATTCTGCATCCTTGGCACATATTGGATCTTGCTGAATTTCAAGGCCTACTTCTGAAGACATTCATGATAAGGCATTAGCCTTTCTTCTTTGATCTTCCATCTATTCTGAATTTGAGAGATTATCAAGGCAAAGTCACTGTACACCTCCAACTCTTTCACTCCAAGGCCCAAGGCTACTCATAACCCCAAAATGGCAAGGAAGTTAAGCCTACCAAAAAATGGGATATGTGTCCCTTTTTGGAGAAATTAAGAGAACTCCAATGCTACTTCTGTTTTGATTAGTTGCTCCATCAAAATACATCTTCCATGATTCTACCTCGATCCTTATGATATCCTCATATGGAAAGTCTCAGATTTCTTTAGCTTCTTTCGGTGAACAATGGGCTAAGTGATTAACAATTGCTCTCCCTTTCATAGATTTTTGAGTCACATATTTAATATCAAATTCTAACAGAAGCAAAACCCGTTTAGCTATCTTCTCATCTTGCACAAGCTTCTCCATTAGATATTTCAATGGGTCCATTCTTGCAATCAACAAGACCTTGTAAGAAATTATATAATGTCTGAGTTTGCGGGTTGCCCATACAAGTGCTACACATGTCTTCTCAAGCGGTGAATAATTTTCTTCATAAGGTAAGATCTTCTTATTGATGTAGTAGATTGCATTCTCTTTTCTAGTCTCCCCTAGGTATTGAGAAAGCAAAGCACCCATTGCTGTATCTGTAGTTGTGAGATACAATAATAGTGGCTTTTCAAGTACCAGTGGCAGCAATATTGGTGGCTTCATTAAATAATTCTTGATCTTTTCAAAAGCTTCTTGGCATTGTTCATTCCATACTGGGGAACTTCCTTTTTGAGCAATCAAAAAATTGGTTCACATGTCATGGTGAGCTAGGCCATGAATCTGTTGATGTACTGTATCCTTCCTAAAAACCCTCAAATTTCCTTCTCAGTCTTTGGAGGCTTCATCTCTACAATTGCTTTGATTTTATCAAAATCAACTTCAATTCCCCTTTGACTTACCATAAACCCTAACAGCTTTCCGAATGTGACTCCAAAAATGCACTTCTTTGGATTCAACCACAACTTGTAGAATCAGATTCTTTCAAAGAACTTCTGTAAAACTGGTATATGCCCTTCACGGTCTTTGGACTTCACTATCATATCATTAACATAAACTTCTACTTCACTATCAGCATTGCTCCCCAGGTCTATAGGTTCAACTTTAGCATCATCCTCTATATCTCCATCATAGTAGTCTACATCATCATCATAGTTTTCAAAGTAAAGCCCTTCATATTCATCGTCTCTATCACTAGGGAGTTCACCCCAATCATTGCCACTATATTGGCTATCATAGTCTTCACTATCGTTGCTTTCACTATCACTGTTGCTATCATCTTCACCATTTCCACTGTCATTGTAGCTGCTGTCACTACTACTATCACTCTTGCTATTACAACCTTCATCATCATCACTAAGGGCTTCTCCCCTTTCCTCATCTTCATCACTTGTTCTTGCTTCATACGGGCTCTTTAATGCATGTTGGCAAGCCTCCCAGTACTCTTCTTTTTCTATATTGCAAATGGCATCTTCTAGGAGCATAGCCATTGCATCAGGATCCATGTAATCAGCCCAATCAGTAGGAACCCAGGTTGTGTCTTCCCTCTTTAGCTTTGGAAGCTTGTTATTGCAATCAAGTAGTAGCTCAAACCCAAGCATCATTGTTCTGGTCTTGGGACCAAATCTCCATTCAGGGAATCCCTAATAGCGTTGACTATTTCCAGCTTTGACAAACTTTCCATTCAATGTGGGATTATAGGGCTTAAGGGGTTTCGAAGGACAAGAAAGTCCTTTTGCCTTGGCTTTGGCACATGTCATTCTTCTCACCTCCATCTCTAACAAATTATCATCAGTGGGCTTATAGCCTAGCCCAAAAGGTGGTGTGGTAGTAGGAATCATCAGGACTTGAACTGTTGCCTTCTTCACAATCTTCCCCAAGTTCATCCCCAGAAGGTAATTCATTCTCCTCATCATTGCCACCATGTTGTTATTACAGTAGGGAGTAAAGTCCATAGGGATCTTCTTTACTTCCTCCTCCCTTCTTTCAAAACCAGGCTTCTCAATTTCAAAGCCATCCAAAGTCAATGGCTCATTCTCAGAGTCAATACCAAAAATAGGCTTCGGTACGGTCAAAGTATCGCCATATATGGTAACTATGGCTCCTTCATGTGGAAACCAAACCTTTTGGTATATGGACGAAGGTAAGGCCTCTGTGTCATGGATCCATAGTTGCCCAAGGAGCATATTGAACCATGAAGCTATGTTCAGGACTTGAAATTCCACCTTCTTGATCATTTGCCCTATGGAGAGCTCTAGTGTCATTGTTCCCAAGACTGCCCTTCTACTATTGTCATACACCCTCACATGCTAATCAATCAGCACAAAATCTTCAATACTTAGGCCCAAGTAACTTGCAGTCTTTAAAGGACACACATTTAAGGGACTTCCATCATCAATTAGAACCATCGAAAACCTCTTGCCTTTGGCATCTACAGTAATGTGCAATGGGCCGTTGTGGTGCTTCCCCTTCTTTGTCAAATCTTTGTCAGGAAATAGTGAGTTCCTTACCTATGGACCCAATCATAGCTTTCAAGTCTTGAGAAGTAATGGTTGTTGGGACTTGGATTTGATTAAGAAGGTCTACCAGATTCTGGTGGTGCTTGTATGAGGCCATAAGCAAACCCTATAATGATATGTTGGGTTATGTCTTTTGCAGCTGCTTGAGGACCTCATCTTCTTAAGCAGGTGTTTGTTGGGTGGCTTTGTTCAAGGCTTCTACTGGGTTGTTTGTCTCCAACTGTGGGGGTTTGAAGTGTCTCTCTCCCCCTCCCTTGTGATGTGGGCAATTTTTGTTGGGTCATTAAGATCAGTATCTTGGGGGTTTAAAGTGTCTCCCCTCATTTGTGGATGCCAAGTTATTTGATTGGGGTTTGAAGTGTCTCCCCCCATATGTAGGTGCTTGATCATTTGATTGTGGTTCGAAGAGTCTCCCCCCATTTGTGGATGTTAAGTAATTTATGGTTTTTGTTACATCTTCACTCCATATATTATCCTATAGTGGACGTCATACCCATCAACTCCTCCCATGTCATCGTAAAGCACTCAAGTAGGTCATAAATCAATTTAGACGGGTCTTCTTCACTTCCCTCTTCAGTCATCAAGCAATTAATCCTTAGTCCTCTCCCATAATTATGGTTGGGCAAGGGATTATTAGTGATGTTAGGCCTTGTAGGTGGTGTAATCACCTTATTGTCTATTAAGTCTTAAGTTGCATGACGAAGGCCAAAACACTTGTCAATATCATGGCCAGGGCTTTGGTGGTAGGCACATCTCTTAGCCACATCAAATCTTGTAGGTGGTGGGTTTGGAATTGGTCTTGGGTTTAAGGGTTTTAATAATCCTTTTGCTTTCAGCTTCTCAAATACTTGGCTCACAGGAATATATAACTCATGAAATTCCATCCTAGGCCTTGGAGGTGGCCCTTGTGATATTTGCACTGGGGCAATAAGTTGATAAGGATCAATTTGTAGATATTAGAAACTCTTGCAGTTTTAGAACTAGATCCTAAATTCTTTTTAAACCTCAGTGGGTCCTTATTCTTTATGGTACCATTATTTATTGCATCTTCAATTTAGGTTGCAGCAGCAATCAAAGCTTTAAAATTAGGAAAATATTGGGCAAACAAATACTTATGGTATACAGGTAATAAATTCTTTACAACCATAGCTAGTTGTTCTTCTTCACTTGGCCTATTCATCATATGTGCAGCTTTGGACCTCCACTTGGTAATGAAGGTAGAGAAGCATTCTTTTGGCTCTTGCTCCGTGGTCTCGAGGTCCCTCCTTGCTATATCCACCTCTATGTTGTACTAGTATTGATTTTGAAACTCACGGTAGATGTCCTCCAACTCCTTGCTCCAGCATCATCTAGGTTGAGGAACCACCAAAGTGTGGCTCTTGTTAAAGTGTTTTGGAAGATTTGAGCAAGTAGTTCTTCAATCGCTCCTAGGGGTTGCATGGCCTTTATATACATCTTCAGATAGGACTTTGGGCAACCAATCTCATCAAACTTGTCCAAGGTTGGCATCTTGAACTTAGGAGGCAATCTCACATCAAGGAAAAGTGAGAGTGATTGGTAGTCCATGAGATCTTCCATTTTGCGAGCTCTCCTTATCATCTCTTCTACCTTGCTTAATCTCTCATTGATCTTCTTCTCTTCATCCATGGTTGGAGAATTATGGTCAACCTTCTTCTCCTTACGGCCACTCTTCAGGTTCTGGAATTGTTGTACCACAATACTCATGCCCTCTCTCAACTGGATTTGACTAGCTACCATGGTGTTCAATAACTCTTGGGTGTTCATGGGTTCTTCAATGTTCGGATGTTCTCCCCTTCTGCCATGGTGACGAGATCTTCAATCTTCTTGTGGCTTGAATTGTCTTGTAGGTTGAATATGGGATTGTGATGTTGCAGCAGCGGAGTGTCTTCTATGCTAACCGGCATTAGTACCGTGATGGGAGTAATGGGCTTGGAATTGAAGCCACTAGCTTGGTGTCGGTCTTGGGTTCTCTTTGGAGCCTTCCCTTTGATCTTGACCAAATTCTCCCCTAAGAAAAGGCTCGGTCAGGTCAATCATAGCTAAGTCCCCATCTATATCAATCAATCAAAAAAACACACGCAACATGCAATGCAATTTTAACATGAACCAGCCTAAGGGTAGGTTCTAAATCATTACGTTGTAGGGTGGGTTTGTTGTTATATTATTTCCCATAGCTAGGACACTACACCTCCCAACTTGTAATGTAATGAACATTACGTTGGTCCAAATGGCATGGTCTATCCTCTATAGTCAACAAGAAATGATCTAGTGACTTTGGGCTATGAGTTGGTGAGTTCACCACTAGGTACCCGAATCTAATGAAGACCAGTGATCCATGGTTACTACCACCATATGTTGAGATGGGTGTATACATATTTGTTGCTTTAATGGCACACACTATGACAGTTAGGGAAAACTCTTAACAAACAACATGGCAACACAAACAAAAATATCATACAAACATTTCAAGACATAAATAAACAAACAAACAACAATATCATGCAAAAGACAAGGGTATATAGTTGGTCACTTAAAGTCAAACATGAAGCTTAGCACTCGACATCCCCAATAAAGTCGCCACTGTGAGATGCCGCAAAAATTGGGGAGCTATCAAAACAGAGATTTGGGTGCTTTTTCAGGGCACCTCTCTTTTTGGGTAAGTGGTGTGGAGTTGCCACCTTTTTTTTAACACAAAAATAAGAAAATAGAATAAATACAAATTACATGATCAAAATACTTCATTGTCATTGATTGAATAAAAATAAATATAATCTTGGTAAATTGAACCTTACAAGACTTTAAATTTTAGTTACAATCTATGCAAAAGAATACAAAGCATTTTGCCCTAGTTACAATCTACCAAAATTAAAAAAAGAAAACAAGACACTAGTTTACCTATCCAAAAAAAACTAAGTTCGGGGGCTAGGTTACGAAATAGAAAGGTGTTAGGCACCCATTCCGCCCAAATAGAGTCTGCTCTTCTAGACTCTAATGACCAATATACCATCTTTGCATGATGTGAATGATATGTTGAATATACATGCCAGACACTTAACTAACACTAACTCAAATAAGTTTATCTTATGAATGTATCCTATTTTTTAGAAAAATTCAGACCTGCTTTGTGAATTAAAAAATTGAGATTTGTAAAGAAAAATCAGATTTGTTTTTATGTAAAGAAAGGAACAAGATTTTTGTAAAAAATGTCAGATCTGTTTTAGTGTAAAGTTAAAAAAAAAATGATTTTATCAAGAAAAATCGGATCTGTTTTGAATAGTTAAAAAAAATGATTTTTGGTTTATAAAATTCGGAGGTTGTTGGACATAAAATAAAAATAAAAAGACTTTTTGGAAGAGGATTCATACTCATAAAATAAATTTATTTTACATGCATCAAATATACAAAACTTCAACCTAACTTTTAATTTCTTCTTTTAAATTTCAAAATCTGCAATTGTATGACAAAGAAAACTTTTTCTAAAAACAATCAAATCTATATTTAATGAAAATACAGATCAGTTTCGTATTTTTTTTTAAAACAAATCACATCTGTATTTAATAAAAACACAGATCAGTTTTGTGTGTAAAAAAAAAAAATTAGATCTGTATTTAATGAAAATACAGATTAGTTTTGAATCTTAAAAAAATCATCAGTTTTATGTGTTAAAAAAATCAAATCTATATTTAATGAAAATACAGATCAGTTTTATATGTTAAAAAATTAGATCTGTATTTAATGAAAATACAGATCAGTTTTAGGTGTCAAAAAAATCAGATCTAAAAAATTCATATTAGTTTTTAGTTTAAAGAGATCTTTGATAATTAGTATATTTTGAGATTCAAATGAGAAATTAGAACAAAAATAAAATAAGAACATATTCAAAGAAAAATTTCAAACAAAACATGGCAGTTATATCAAGAATCAGAAATAATTAAACATCTTGAGCCAATTCATGCATCATCAAACAAAATTAATAGAGGAGACTAGAAAAAGAAAAGAAGTAGACTACCACTTGCATGAGCATGCTCTTCTTAGTGAAATAATATTTTAGGATTCAAAGAAATTAATTCAACTCTTTGAAGCCTAAAATATTTCACTTACAAGAAAGAAATTCCTAAGGCAACAGCCTCTAGAACGTCTTTAATGTAAGGGGAAAAGGAAAAGAAGAGAAGAGCCAGAAAGAGGGGGGTCAGAAAGTGTGAAAAAGTGTGCTGAATTTTGAGAGACATCCTCTATTTATAGAGGCAAGGATGCTTCCAAAAATTAGCTAAATGATCAGAATATGAACTGGGACGTGTCCTTATCTCTAAAAAATCAAAAAGGATAAGATTTATCTCAATCCAGGAGCCCTCGGGCCAGGCCTCAAATTTGTGCCAATCAGCAGTTGGAAAGTGCCGATCGGCTATCCAAGAGTGTCGAATGGCCCTCTTGGGTACTAGACCTATGTTTGAGTTTTGGTCCACTTTGGACTCCTTTTTTGAGGTTTTTTGAGCTGAGACTTGGACTTAGACGTGTTTTTAATTTGTATTCCAAAAATTAAACTCCTTTTCTAGACATTCAGGTCTTTACAATAATGATTATCTTGTAGACAAACACTCCATAAAGTCTTGATTATCCACAATTTTGTCGTTATTTGATTATTCCCATACAAGCAAGCCTATTTTCGACACTAACTATCAACCAATCAAAAAATTATTTAATTAATTTTAATTGTCTAGCCAATCAGAATTAATTTAAATTAATCATGTGTGGTTGGTTCCACCTAAACCAAATGCATGCAGACCGTGCAAACTTGATCATGCGATATCTTTCAATCCGATGGTCTGATTTTGAAATCAGACACAACGTCACGACCGTTAAAACCCCAAGATTGTTTTTATGATATGCAATGAATGAATTAATGAATGTGATGCAATCATGAATTTTGGGTATATGATTGGTCATTCTAGCCATCTTCTTTGATTAAATTATGGGTGCAAAATCGAGTGTCTACAATAGGGTTATGGATTCCTAATCAAATTTGGTTAGGGCTATGGATTCCTAATCAAATTTGGTTAGGGTAATGGATACCTAATCAAATTTGGTTATATAATTTTTTTTTAAAGGATAAATATGTTGGTAGAGTCCATTTGATATAAAATTTAAATCCTATTGAAATAAAAAAAATTATATATATTTGTTGAGTCTCATTGGATATAATTATAGAGTTTAATGCCTATTGAAATTATAATTTTTAAGCAACATTAATATAAAAAAATGAAAAAAAAAGAAGAGAAAGAAAACATGATTGATAGATATAAGGAAATATGATAGAATTTTTTTATAAAAAAAATGTCATCAACGTAAAAATTATCAAAATATATTCTGTCTTTTGGGATAGATTTATATTTATGGATTTATTATATAGTTTGTTAGAATTATCTAAAAATTCTCTAATTAGGTTATAATTGGTTATATGGCACCAAAAAACTAAATTTAATTTAAAAAAAAAGAAATTTAATAAATATTCTGCAATTTGGTGGTATAAAATTAAAACCAAAAGTCAAAGGTTTTAGTTATATATATATATATATATATATATATATATATATATATAGGAACCATTTTAATTCATAGTAGTCCTCATTGTTGACTTTGTATGTCACAGGAAGAGGCCACCATATAACCTTTAGGCTGAAATACATTATAGATTTATGAAGTTTACTTAGTGAGTGCTTTTGGTCCCTAAAAATCAAGGGTGGACAATGGGCCCGGCTAGGCTAACCCGCCCCATTTTTACTTGGCCCATAGGCCTAGTAGACTCGGTCAAGTGAGTTGTTAAGCAGTCAATGGGCTTGGCTGGGCTAGGTCGGAAGGGAACACCCTTTCACATAGGTAATGCCTATTTTATTCCTAGCGAGTTAGGCTAAATGGGCTAACCATGGGCTTTTATTAGGGTTTCCGTTAATGAAAAAAAAAACGAAGCAAAAAATTTAAAACTTATTTAATTTTGTTAATGTCAGAACTTAGTAAGTTTTTATTATTATGGTTTTAAATAGTTTTTTTTTTCAATCAATTAATAAACAAAAGTCCAAAATTTATTTTTTATTTTTTAAATTATCATGCTACTAGCAAAATGTATATGTAGTAAGCATAATTTAGCACATTATTTTAAGTATCCTAGTGGTTTGGTGTGTGGTTTAAAATTATTAATCTCAAATTTCTTAATAGTCCACTTGGATTGAGGGGGAAGGTGTTGGAAAACTGGTTTTGTATCTCATACAAAACATACAACGGAAGCAACAAACATGAATCTATTTCATTCATAATTGATAACATGCATAATGTAAATTTCAGAATTTAAGAACAAGACAGCGTACCTTGGTGCGGTGAAATTCAAAACAAAAGATTAGAAGTACTTGGGAACACTTTTAATCTTCACTCCAATTCCACTTTACGCTCAAGAAGTGTGGTCTCTCAATCAGTTTCCAAGGGAGAATAATTGAGTGGCTTCACTCACACATACACACCATTTCACAATGATGTCTCTCTTTTTTCTTATAAAAAATTATGTATGTTTCCTCTTTATAACTAACTAATTATCTAATTGGGCTGGCCTATTGGGCTTTTCTAATTGGGTTTTAGTGTGTGGCTTAGAGTGGGACCAAAAGGGACCAATAAAACACTAGTTCCAATGGGCCTTGAGTTTTTCTGTTAACTCTTAACAAGTCCAAAGTTACCATTAATTATATTTAATACCACTATATAAATATAATTGCACTCTAGGCCTTATTAATAAACTGTTACTTTGTAAACAACTATTTTATCCTTGAGTACCCAGTTTAATCTTTTAGTTATTCACATTTATTGAAATTCAATTTCAATAAATATAATCTTTAGTAACTCCTTACTAAAGTGGGTGCCCTGAATAACCAGTTCCCATTAAACTTATCTCAAGGGGATATTTCGTGTCTCTATAAAAAGAGATTATGGATTCCATCTTGAGAATATGTGTTCTCTCAACACTACGTGTAGTTACCCAACATACTGAAATTTTGACCGTGAATATTAGATCTCACTCCTGATATATCAAAGTAACCTACATTTCATGATCGAGTTCACTATCCTCTCAGGATTGAGAGTCTATGAAATTAGAAGTCATGAGACTAATTATTCAGGTGATAATTGTTGATTGAATAATTAATCTCACAGCGGTCCAGTTCAATATGTCTTAACTCTTAAGACACATCAACACATCAACTAGAAATCTCCACTTCCATGATCAAGACAAATCATCTTAGTTGATGTGTTATAGTCTTCACAGATGAAATGCCCAATTTCATCACCGACTACGAACTACATTTTGAGTTTACAAGGAACTTGTGATTTAAATCTTTTGTGATTAAATCACATAAATCACATACAATGCATCTTATGGACTATGACAATGTCCCATTAGTTCATTTATAAATAGTCTCATATAATTACACAATTTAATTGTTTATGACATGCCAATAAATTAGATTTTAGGGCATAAACCCCAACAATCTCCCACTTACCCTCAAAGACAATTTACCATATATCCAACACTTATTTCCCTTTGGAGTAATTCATAATCACTCTAAAGCAAGGTTTGGAAACAAGTTTCAGCTAGATTTATTGCATAAATTATCTTTTCTACTACAACATCTCAAGTACTCATATCTCTCTAATGAGATAATAATTACGCTTAATGTGTATCTTCACCACTGAGGATGAACACATATCCTGAAGTCCAACTTCATGAATCACAATCAAACTACAAGTCAATATTTGTACAACCAATAATGATCAAATCCTCACTTTGGTGGACAAGCATACAATCCCTCATTCTCCTAAGATATTTGAGTATATGCTTTACTCCCACTAAATTAAGTGATCTTGGATTCAATTGATATTTGCTTACCATGCCCACCACAAAATAGATATTTAGCCTAGTGTATAGCATAGCATAAAGACTTTCTATTGATATAGAATAAGAAACTGTCTTAATATTCTCTTCCTTTATATGTCTTAGGACTATAGTCCTATATAAAGGAACTTCAAACTTAAAAAGAAAGAATCCTTTCTTGAAGTATTACATGCTATACTTGGCTAAAATCTAATCTATTTAAGTAGTATGAGATAGACCCAACATCCTAATTTCTAAATTTTAACAAAGTTTAAATTCTTAGGATGTGACTAATCTTTTCCAAGTACTTTATATCAAACTGGACTAGACAACAAGAAAACTCCATTGATGGCAATAACTTTACATCATTCTAAATGATTAGAATGTCATCAACATACATTAAGAAATTTATTATTCTATATAGCTTTTACACACATAAGGCCTTTTAATACTTGATCAAAAGCAAACAATTTGATTGCTTGATCAAATATGATATTTTATGATTTAGATGCTTGCTTTAGTCCATAAATGCACTTTAAGCAACTTGCATACTAAACACTACTGGTTCTTTGCTATGAATAAGTCTAGTTACATCATATAGATGTTTTCCTCAAGATTGCTACTAAAAGAAGCTTTCTTGATATCCATTGCCATATTTCATCCAAATGAAATATAATGGATCAAAGAATCTAGATAGGGTCAAACTTGACTATTGGTGAAAAATCTTTTCATAATCGAACCATTTCTTTTTGAATAAATCTCTTCGCCACTAGTCTTGACTTTGAAAGTTTTCACCTTCAAATCTATCAATCTCATTTACTTGTAGACCTATTTGAAAATAATAGGCTTAATGCCATTAGGCGCCTCTACAAGTTCTAGACTTTAAATAGAATCCAATTCTATTCACATAACCTTGATCCAATAATCCATATTTATATCATCTATTGCCTTTACGTAGGACCGAGGATCAAATTCATATCCTTATGGAATGACTTCAAAAGTTTATTCCAAAAGTATGAATCTATTTGATAATCCTCCAACTACGATATTGTACCGGTGTAATAGTTATTTACAGAATAATGTCTTGTGGTGCATCAAATACAACCATCTCAATTCTAAATGTATTTTATAGTTGTCCTACAACAAATGCTAACATGTTTCTTCTAGAACAATCTACCTTTAAAAGAGCCTTATTCCTCCTTTATGTATGCATTGACTTAAAGAAGTCATTGGAACTTTATTCCTTTACAAAATGGATCCCTAGATCATATTTTCCTCTAAATAGAATTCACAAACTGGGAATATAACAAAATAATGGTTCTAAAAGCCCATCTTTCACCAATCTTGAATATCATTTAGATTAATAAGATCTAGACATAAGTGTCAAAACATACAATACCAAATTATGAAACTTTCTCTTTAAAAAGTAAAACATGTAAACTTCCATCTAAAAGACAATCATGGACAATGCTTAGCTTTACCAAAACGGAAACACTTTCCTTTTGGTTATACTTTTAAGTCTAATTTCCTTTTAGCAACTACTAGGGCAACTAGCATGTCCAATTGTTTGCTATTATAATTCCTATTCTTACCACCTTTACCTTTCGGTTTTGTAAAGTTGTGATTTACAAATATGTTTTATGTTGGCTTTATTCCTTGACAAAAAATGTTGTAATTGCTTTAATTTTTTCCTTGTATTTTGTGGAATTTTATTGTATTGGGTTTAGTATCAAGTTGGTGAAGAATCAAGCTTGAAATGAAGAATCAGTGCATTTTCACGATTAGCTCGTGAGAAGAGTATCCTGCGAAAAGGGCACGTGAGAAACACATGTTGGAAGCTGAAGAGTCGTGCCAGCTTGGAGGATTTCGCGAGTGTCTTGTGGGTAAGGCCTTCCCTCGAGATACTTGCGAAACTCTCTGGCTGGAGGATTTTTAAGTGTGACTTTCTTACCTTTCACCCATACTATATATAACCTTATTACCCACAAAAGTATGAGAGGCCATTCAGAGAGAAAAACCCTAGATAGGTTTTCAACAACACACACACCCATCTTTTAGAGAGAGCTGCCCATCCTTAGAGAGAAATCATTGTAGCATCTTCTCCTTCCCTCTTCCATTGTCATACCTTGAGAGGAGATTTGTACCCAAATGAAAACCACACCTTTTTAGAGTGTAGAGAGTATTTTGGAACTTGGGAAGCTTTGGGGATTTGCCAAAAGAAGCTGGTGAGGCTTGGCAAATGCAATCGGGCATATTGCGGGATCTGGAAAGCTAGAGAAGATATGACTCCGTGAAGTCCGTTGGTAGTAGGAGCTTGGAGGGCTCAAGTACATTGGGTAGACTAGGCTTGGAGGGTCTTTTGCTATTCATGTACTCTAATTTTATTCTCTAGTGGATCGATTTACCGCTTGGAGGGCGGCGAAGAGGTTTTTCGCCGAGTTCTTCGGTTTCCTCTTCGATAACACATCGCCATGTTATCTTGTATTTGCATCTCTCTTCCCTACTCTTTTATCTTTCTTTTTACTGTTGTGGTTTATTGTATATGGCTTAGAGTAGTTGTATTATTTGTTCGCTCCCATTTACTCTATTCCGCACTTAGTTTAAGTTAGAGTAAAATCAACCGAGTCGTAATCTTTTAATTTGGGGTCTAAACAGCTCTTGTGTTTTTAACACAAATCCAAACTTTCAATTGGTATCAGATCGGGTACATTTGTATTGGTTTCATTACCTAAGTGTGATCCTTGACCCCTTTGTGTGTATTGCCATGGATAGTGCTTTGTATGCTTCTATGGATGTTATTGATTGTAACATGCCATGTGTTTGTGAAAATGCCTCTATGAGTGTTAATCCTCAAAATTGTGATAACATGTTACATGAATCTATGGGTGTTGTTGTTGATATTCCAAATGTTAAACTCTTGAAGAAAAAGGTTAAGAAGTTTCATGAAAATTTGAGCAAGTTCACTAATGAAAAGGATGATTTGATTGCTAAGCTCAATGAATCAAATAAATTTGTTGAAAAGTATAAGAAGCTTGCTGAAAATTCTCTTGAAAAGCTTAAAGAGTTTGAATATTTGAATATGGACTTGGATACTAAACTTGTTTTGTCTAACAAAATTGTTGATGAGCTAAAATGTGAAAATGAATCTCTTAAGATGCATGCCAAGTGTTTGATTGCTGAACCTATTGCTAAAAAGGATGAAAATATTTGTTGCAATCATGTTGTGGTACCCAATTTTGTGCCTAGTGTGAGTTCTACCTCTAAAGACAAATTGGTGTACATTCCTCCACACAAAAGAAACCAAGAAGTTGAGAGAAAGGCTCTTAAGCCAAAGCCTCCATTTAGGTCTCAATCTAAGGTTTCAGATGGATCTAAATTTGTTCCAACTTGCCACCATTGCGGTGTGATTGGTCATATAAGACGTCAATGTTCCAAGTTGAAGAAAGAACAAAAGCATGTTGCTAGATCCCTCCCCAAAAAGTCTAGTGGACCTAAACCTATTGTTTGTCACCATTGTGGTGCCTTTGTTCATCTTAGACCTCTTTGCTCTAAGTTTTAAGCTCTTAAAAGAATCAAAAGGAAAGAGAAACTTGAGCTTCTTGCAAGTTGTACTATGAAAGCTAAATTGGTTATGGGGGAAAATGGTAAGTTATTGAAGAAAGTTTTTGATGTTCTTACCTCCTTGTCTATGTGCATCTCCGGTTCTCATTCTTCCAACCCTCGTCTCACTTCTCATGAGACACTCATTCCAAACAATCATTCCGTTTGGATGAGGAATGGTTCCTATGGTTGAGCTTTTGCTCTTTTGGTCCTTGGTCTAATTCTTTCGATCTTTGTAGGACCCTTCATGCATTAGATGCTTCATTGTCATGCATATATGCATTGTTTTTGTTGATCTTACTTTTCATGCTTTTGTTTTTGTGTGTGCATCATAAGTTTATCCTTGTTGCAAAGTTCTTAACTACTCGAGCATTGAATGTGGAAGTAGTGGGGAGAACTTTCAAACAAGTATGGAGGTGTAGTGATGGTTTAAGATTCGGAATCTAAATGATCACAAGGTTCTGTTTGTGTTCGACGATAAGCGAGATGTAAACTGAATCCTGCTAAATTAGCCATGGAGTTTCAACAAACATTTGGTGGTGGTGCGAAAATACAATAGGGGGATTCACTTAAACTCGTTAACATTCAATACGACAATGTTTTGGGTTCAAGTTTGATGATGTCGAAAAATCGTCAGTGAGCTGTATGGTCCTCATGCACTCTGGACAAGACCTACACAACACAACGGGAAGAAGAAGAACCTACAAAGGGTACCGGTGTAATACCAGCCAAATACCCTCCCGACGGTCAAGTTAGAGAATTTCTCGCAACAACTCTAGAGTGCCAAAGCTGGGGGCAATTATGTGTACCTTGGTTTTAGAGGGCCTTGAGGTTCTTATAGTAGCATAGTTTTGGCATTCATTTCTTGGCTTAGAAGATCTTTCCTTGTGGAAGAGATCTTCCTTAATTTGTGCATCTTCCAGAATCCTTTCCTTGTAGGAGTCTTTTTTATTAGGTTTTATCATGGGGCACAAGATATTTCCTTATATGTTCATATGTTTAGCCCAAGTAAAAGACATGTTGGACCCGTCAAGAGTTTCTCTTACCCCCGTCAGCTTCAAGTCGCCAGCTTCTTATTCCGTCTATGTCTTCTAGTCATCTTATATACGCGCCAAGGATCTTAAGGAATACCCGACAACTTTGGGATGGACCCGTTAGCTTTATGGTGTCGTTTATAGATTGTCAGGTCCGTCAGCTTTACTTGGACTTCAAGAATTACTCTTATCAGCTGCCTCTTACTCCATAATCCAGTAAGCCTTAGCTGATGGGTTGTGGAGTTTGATTTGCCGTTCTTTTATCACATAAATACATTTTTCAAGAAAAGAGGCATTTATTGATTGATTCCTCGAGCAACCATTATTAAATGTAAGGACACGTGTCTCAAGCTAATTGGCCTCGCTTCTAGATGAGGGTGTCGCTTTGTCTTCCGTGCACCTTTTATCCTATATATATTCCGCCTCCTCCCCTCATTCCTCTTATTTCAACCTTACTGATTTGAGAGAGAAAAAGCACGTCATTTTTCTTCCATCATCCTACTGATCTCGTCGCTTTTGCTGCTGTCATCTTGCTAAGGCCGTCATTCTCCAAGAGACCATCTGCTAATCTTTGTAAGTCTTCCCCTCTTTTTATTTCATTTTATATTTTGTTTTTGTAGTTTGGTCGTTACCTCTTTAGAGAGGTCGTCAACTTAGGTTCTTAGAACACCTTTGTCACTTGTAGGTGTAGATGTCTAGAGAAGCGATGAGTGAGCAGTCGTCAGTCCGTGAGGGAGCGGGCTACGATGAAATCTTCCAGTCAGGTCATGAGCCCGAGGAGGGCTTCTCCTAGTCCTTAGAGAGGGAGCTGTTAGCCCATTCTCCAGATGAAGAAGAAGAGAGTTACGATGGAGAGATAGGTGAGGGAGAAGAGGGAGAGGAGGATGAAGAGGACGAAGTTGAGGGTGACGAGGGAGCCACTGAGGGAGATAGTTCAGGAAGCCTAAATGGCCATACCCGTCTATTTATCCTGCCCAAGATATGGACCATCAACGATTTCAGGTCGATGATGACATAGGACTTTTTAAGGACCTAAGAGACCGTTACCAAATCCCAGACGATATTCCCATTTGTCTCCCCGAGAAGTTTGAGAAATGTTATTCAGGGAAAACTACAGACGTCGACATGTATGATGCCATGTTTGCTGTCGGGTTGAGGCTGCTGCTAACAGCATTACACCGTCAGTTGGCCAACTTTTTGGGAATATCCGTCAGCCAGATATCTCCTAATGCTTGGAGAAATTTTATTGGAGTGAAAATCCTCTAGGAGTTGTCTTAGCAGCAGAAACCGTCAGCTTACATTGGATGAGTTCTTCTGGTGCTATCGTCCCCATCACATCGCCTCGTCAAGAGGAATATTTCATTTTGCAACCAAAAAGAAAACACTTAGGTTGGTTTCAGACATGCCTGACTCTAATAGAAAGTGCAAGAGTAGGTATTTTTTCGTGCAAGGGACGAATTGGGTACGTCGTACAGAAGAGTGGGTCACCATGCCTCATGGTTTTGACAACACCTAGGGCATAGTTAAGGAATTAGGTTTAGTGTTGTCTGCTTTCACTTTCACCTGCATTTGTTACCTTTAACGTCGTCTGCTCTTTTAGTTCTTATAATGTCGTCTGCTTCTTTTTCAGCCAACGTCCGCCCACGTATAACTGAAGAGCAAAAGGATTTTATCCGTCAGGTCCTTGAAGTTCTATTTGAGCAATGGAAGTGCAGGGACCTAATTACCCTTGATAGTCTACATGCCTATTGTGGTGGCCCGGAGTCGACGCTTGCAGTAGGTAGACTAAAAAACTATTCTCGTTGACGTAAGTATTTCATCTTTCTCCTTTTACCTGCCGTCATTTGCATGTCATGTGTGCATCTAACTTCGTCAGTCATTTTTTGCAGAAATAGAGGCAACTAGAATGAGAGCCTTAGTGAGGGTAGCCGCTGCTCAGAAGAAAGAAGAGAAGGAAAAGGAGAAAGGTAAGGAGGTGGCATCCTTGTCAACTCTCAAAGTTGTTGGGAAAGGGGCGCCCAAACGCAAGGTTGACAAGAAAGAGGACCGGCCACCTAAGAAGGGCAAGGTTGCCCCCTCAGCTGACAAACAGCTAAAGAAGTCGTCATCTCCCAAGCAAGGTCACGGGGTAGGCAAAGGCCTGATGATGTCGAAAAACCCCGTCAGTGAGGAAACCCGTTGTCTTCTTACTCACAAGGATTACGTCATCGAGATGGTCGAGTCGATCATCAAGGAGACAGACTTAGATCCTTGTGGCAATCAGGAGACTAAGGACCTAGCATCATCAGGTCTTTTTAACCTTTATAGGGTATGTCTCTTTCCTTTGACACATACACCTCATGACTCTTTGTTTCTTAGCTAACGGTTATCTTGCTTTGCAAGCGATGGTGCATATGAAGGCCCTCCAAGACAGGTGTGTTGCCGAGAAATGGGTGATCCATCATCTTAGGAAACATAATGATACCCTAACCGAGGAGCAAGCATAGTACAAGGAGGCCCTTCGTATTCTAAACAAGGCGGTGGAGGACTTGAAGATGAAGGTGACGGAGGAGGCCAAGCTCTAAGAAAAAGCTGACGAGGCAAAAACAAACTTAGAGAAGGAGCTGACGGCTTTCTATGAGCAGGTGCAGACGGCCAAAGCTGATTTCGTGACGGAGTTCAAGGCTTCACAAGAGTTTATTGACTCTTGTGCCGTCTATTATGATGATATCTTTGAGGACTGCCTAAAACAGGCCCAGTCCATCTGCCCACACTTGGATTTTTCCAAGGTTAGCATGGACAATCCTTTGCCGTCTACTCCTGCTGGTGACACTATCCCTGAGGAGAATGACGACTCTACCCAGTCAGAGCGGGGATCCAAAGGATGATAGCGTCATTCTCGCTCAACCCGTAGTGGAGAAGCCTAACGCTCCTTTGACCTCGTCCTATGAAGCTCAAGTTGAAGACCCTCTTATACAAGTCGTCCAAAACCCTCTCACTAAGGATGACAAGAATCCATCAGCCCATAACGTCCAAGACCCTTAGCTTTTTGTTTTTCATAATTTTACTATGTACCCCGTCCAATTTCCAAACAATGTTAATGCCCTTGTGTTTTTGGGATTTTTATTGTAAACACTTTTTATGTTGTATCCATTGCTTTAGTTGATCTCTATCTATTTTGATTGGATTTATTTTCAGTTATGTGAATGTTTCCTTCTCAAGGACTTTGTATATTTATTTCTGGATATAAGGACAGTTCCATCTGCTTGTGGACTTGGACTCATCCACTTGTGGACTTAATTAGCCCGTCCACTTGTGGACTAAACTCGTCTAATTCTGGTCTTTACCAATTCGCCCTTTTGTGGACCTGGTAACATCGTCCATCTGTGGAATTGATAAACTCGTCCACTTTGTGGACTTATAATACTCGTCCACTTTGTGGTCTTGGTAATAGGTTCATTCACTTTGTGAACTTATATTAAGCTCGTCCACTTTGTGGTCTTGGTAATAGGTTCGTCCACTTTATGGACTTATATTAAGCTCATCCCCTTTATGGACATGGTAATAGGTTCGTCCACTTTATGGACTTATATTAAGCTCGTCCACTTTGTGGACTTAGCAATAGACTCATCCACTTTGTGGGCTTAGTAATAAAATTATCCACTTTGAGGACATAGGAATAAGTTCGTACACTTATGGACTAAGGAACAAGTTTGTCCACTTGTGGACTTTGTAGTAAAGTCATCCACTTTGTGGACTTACAATAAACTCATCCACTCGATGGACCTAGTAGTAAGCTCGCCCACTCCATGCACTTAGTAATATAATTGTCCACTTTATGGACTTCAAAAGCAACTTTGTAAGGGCAAATGTGCACATAGGTTATATTTGAATAACTCCTCTTATTGTGATGAATGCATATATAAGTAGAAAATTATTCCAAAAAGAATAAAACTCAGCCCTTTGGGCCTGAAAAGTATTGTAGGTAAGGCTAAACTAAAATAAATGACTAAAAGAAATAAACGGGAAATGAGGAGTAGCGTCCTTCATGCTGTCTTCTACTGGGAACGTTGATGGCGCAATTTCTGGCCGTCAAGTGTCTCTAAGTAGTAAGGGCCTTTTCTTTGCCACGTCGTGACTCTGTAAGGTCCTTCCTAATTTGGTCCAAGCTTTCCTTGGGACTAATCTTTCGTGGCCCCCGTGACCTTCCTCAGGATGAGATCTCTAACCTAGAAGTCCCTGTGCTTGACTCTAGCATTGTAATGCTTGGCCATAAGGTCCTGATATCTCGCTAGCCTCTGCTTAGCTATCGCCCTTACTTCATCAATTAGGTCAAGCTGTAGGCATATGGCTTCATCATTCCTCCTCTCATCGTAATTGTCCACTCTATAGCTTGTGAGCCCGACCTCAGCCAAGATGACTGCCTTGCTTCCATACGCCAGTCAAAAAGGCGTTTCCCCCGTGGGAGTTCTAGCTATCGTCCTATATGCCCATAGTATGCTTGGCAACTCTTTGAGCCATATACCCTTTGCCCCCTCGAGCCGAGTCTTGAAGATACGAAGCAAGGATCGGTTCGTGACCTCAACTTGTTCGTTAACCTAAGGATGGGCAGGGGAGGAGTAGTGGTTCTTGATCCCCAACTGTGAGCAAAAGTCCCTAAAGGAGTCGTTGTCGAACTGTTTCCTGTTGTCTGAAACCAAGACCCTAGGGATCCCGTATCTGCAAATGATATTCTGCCAAACAAAGCTTCATATGTTCTTCTCTGTGATGGTGGCCAGGGCTTCAACTTCTACCCATTTGGTGAAGTAGTTCATGTCGACTACTAGGAACTTCAGCGGTCTCATTGCTATCGGGAATGGGCCCATGATGTCCAGTCCCCATTGAGCAAAAGCCCATAGGGGTGAGTTCCTCCACTGGTTGCTTGATGTCGTTACTAAACCTTTGGCACTTGTCGTATGCTTTAACATATGCCTGTGCATCCTTCTGCATGGTAGGCCAGTGGTACCCGGCTCGAATCATTTTATGAACCAAGGACCGCGATCCTGAGTGGTTCCTGCAGATGCCTTCATGGACTTCTCTCATGAAATAGTCTGCTTCTTCAAGGCTCAAGCATCTTAGGTATGGGCAAGAGAAATCTCTCTTGTAAAGGATGTCCTTTATCAGGACGAATCGCGCTGCCTGGACCTTCAGTTTTCTTGCGGCCTCCTTACTGCCAGGTAGCGTGGTGTCTTTCAAATAAGAGACTATCGGCGTAGTCCAGTTTCTTTCAGAGTTTATTTCCTATTGACGTCATCAATCAAAGGAGAAATCTGAACAAAAGAAAGCGCCTTACCGGGGATAAGCATAGGTTTTGTTGATGCGGCTTTAGCTAGGCGATCAGCTTGTTCGTTCTCCTCCCTTGGGATTTGGATGAACTTGGCGTGCAACTCGCTTGCTCGTTTCTGCACTTGCTCTAGGTACCTTTTCATCCTTTCCCCTTTGCACTCATAGTCACCGTTTATCTGACTGATGATCACCTGAGATTCGCAACGTAAGATCATACTTGTTGCTCCCACAGCTTTAGCAAGGTCTAGTTCTGCCACCAATGCTTCATACTCGGCTTCATTTTTTGTTATCGGGAAGTTGAGACGAACTATGCACTCAATTTCATCTCCTTTAGGGGAATGGAGCACTACGCCGACTCCTCCAGCATGCCTGTTAGATGACCCATCAGTGTGAACACTCCATTGATGATGTTCTTCTGCCCCCTGGCATTCCATATTAGTGAATTATGCGATGAAGTCAGCGATTACTTGCCCCTTTATTACGGTGCGTGGGTGGTACTGTAATTCGAACTCATTTAGTTCTATTGCCTATAGTGCCATTCGTCCGGCGGCTTTAAGACTACTCATTGCTCGCCGCAGAGGTTTGTCAGTTAGGACGATGATAGTGTAAGCCTGAAAATATGGGTTCAGCTTACGGGCTGCGGTAACTAAAGCGAATGTGAGTTTCTCCATTGGTGGGTACCTTTCCTCTATGCCTCAAAGTGCTCGACTGGTGTAGTACACAGGCATTTGTGCTCCATTTTTCTCCTTGGTTAAGGCCACGCTGATGGCAGCCGGGGATACCGCCAAACCTATTCAGCACTGCTACTTTGCCATTGAGGCTTTGGACTTCCTTCATGTTCCTTGGCGGCGTCATTTCCATAATGGCTCGAACCTTGTCGGGGTTGACTTTGATACCTCTCTGGAACACCATGAACCCCAACAATTTTCCAGCCACCACCCCAAATGCACACTTGCTCGAATTGAGCTTCATGTTGTAAGAGCGGAGGGTGGCGAAGGTTTCCTTAAGGTCGTTCAAATGATCGTTTTCCCTTTTACTTTTTACCAACATGTTGTCAACATAGACTTTGACATTCCTTCCGATCTGATGTGTAAACATCTTGTTCATAAGCCTTTGATATGTTGCGCCTGCGTTTTTGAGTCCGAATGGCATCACTTTGTAGCAGAATAGCCCTTGGCTTATGACAAATGAAGTCTTCTCTTAATCAGCTTTGTTTAGCTTAATCTGGTTGTAGCCAAAGAAAGCATCCATAAAGCTTAACAACTAGTGGCGAGCTGTTAAGTCTACGAGAACGTCAATCCGTGGTAGCTGGTAGCTGTCCTTGGGGCACGCTTTGTTAAGATCCGTAAAGTCTACACACATTCTCCACTTCCCGTTGGCTTTCTTGACCATCACCACATTGGCCAGCCACTTGGGGTAATATACTTCCCTGATGAAGTTCACGTCTTGCAATTTGCAGACTTCTTCCGCTATAGCCCGGTCTCGCTCTTGGGCAAATACTCTCTTCTTCTATCAAACAAGTGGAAAAGAAGGCGACACATTCAACCTGTATTCTATAACTAAGGGGTCGATCCCTGGCATCTCTTCATGACTCCAAGTGAAGACATCCTGATTCTCCTGGAGAATTGTTGTGAGTGCCTGGCAGACAGGCGAACTGGCAAGGGTGCCAATCCTAGTCGTGCGGTCGGGTCTTGAATCATCAAGATGTATCTCCTCAAGTCTTTCAACGGGCTCTACCACCGTCTAATACTTTCCTATATTCATGGCCTGAAGGTGGTCGTCCATCTCCAACATAACTATGTAACACTCACGAGCAGCCACCTGATCTCCACATAGTTCCCCCACTTCATACTCAGTAGGGAATTTGATCATCAAATGGTAGGTTGAAGTTACCACTTTCCATGAGTTGAGGATAGGCCATCCTATGATGGCGTTGTAAGCAGACGAGCAATTGACCACAAGGAATGTCACGTCCTTAGTGATCTGCTGGGGGTAATCACCAACTGTAACCGGTAACGTGACCGCACTGAGGGGGAATACCCTTGTTCCTCTAAAACCAACAAGCGGGGCGTTAGTCAGAACCAGCTGCTCTCTGTCAATCATCAACTACTGGAAAGCTAGGTAGTAAAGGATATCGGCGGAGCTGCCATTATCAATCAGGACCCAATGTGTGTTGTAATCCGCTATCCGTATGTTAACAACTAGTGCATCGTCATGCAGGTGGTGAAGGCGATAAGCGTCTTCTTTTGAAAATCTAATGACAGGGTTATCGACTTGTGCCATCTTGAGAACGACACCCATGAGCTGAACGTTCTGAACCATCCTTAGGTAAGTCTTGTAAGCCTTTTTAGTGGATCCGGAGGTTGTAGTTCCACCTACGATCATCCTTATGTCTCCTGTGGGCGGCTTGGGACGTTCGTTCTCTCGCTGTATGGGTTGCTCCTGTGGTGTGTCCGTTTTCTCTTTGCTGACGAACCTCTACAATTTTTCTTACTGGATAAGGGCTTCAATTTACTGCTTCAAGTCGTAGCAGTCAGATGTGTCGTGCCCGTGATCTCGATGGAATTGGCAGTACTTATCTTAAGACCTCTTGTTGGGGTCCCCCTTCAGCTTCCTTGGGAATGTCAGGGCTCCTTCGTCCTTGATCTGCATCAAGACTTGATCAATCAAGGCATTTAAAGGTGTGAAGTTCGTAAACCTCCCAGTGGGGGGTTTCGAACGCCCATCTTCACGTCAGTCTCCAATTCTTGTTCTCTTTCGTCCTCTGTCCTGCAGCGCTTCCTCCTGTCTTTCCTTCTTCTTAGGTCTATCTTCTCAAGCCAACAACTCATCTTCAAAGTTCATGTACCTAGTTGCCCTGTAAAGTACCTCTGACATAGTCTTGGGGTCATTTTTGTATAAGCAAAACAAGAACTTACCCTTCCGTAGCCCGTTCGTTAACACAGCCACGAGTATCTTGTCATTAGCTTCGTCAATTGAGAGAGCCTCCTTGTTGAAGCATGCTATATAGGATCTCAAAGTCTCTTTATCCCATTGCTTGATGTTCATCAAGCATGCCACGTGGTCTTCTTATGTCTGTGCCCTCCAATGAAATGTGAAGCGAACTGGTCGCTTAACTCCTTAAAGATGCTAATGGAATTTGGCATCAGCTTACTGAACCATACCCTTGCAAGGCCCTTTAGCATAGTTAGGAAGGCCCGGCACATGATTTCATTTGCCACCCCTTGGAGGTGCATCAATGTCTTGAAAGTCTCCAGGTGATCGAAGGGGTCCCTACTGCCATCGTAAGTTTCCACCTGGGGCATGCAAAACTTTGGTAGAAGAGGGAATGAGGTAACAGATGCAGTGAAGGGTGAGTTCGTACGGTGGACTAACTCATCGAGATCGTTCGATACCCACCCTCTAAGGGCGTTCATCATGAAATCCATTCGTTCCTTCATCATCTGCATCTCGGCGACTATGTGTGACGGTAGGGCCATTTCTGTGGCAGACGGATGACTTGTATCCTGCCGCTCTTGTCTAGTTAGGACGTTGTTGCCTTTTGGCCCTTCTTGGCTCCTTCTCTCGGTGCTGGTTCCTTCTAGTCCTCCTCTTGAGTGTTAAGTGTCGTATTCTTTCGGCACAGTTGTTCCTCTAAGTCGTGGTTTTGCTTGGTAAGGCATTCTACAGCTGCAACAAGAGTCTGAACTTGTCTCTCGAGAGTGGGGGTACGTGGTTCATCCCCTTGATTGTTGGTGGTAGTTACCATTAAGCGAGTGAGTACCATGCAACTCTTTCTCTGGGAAGCGATAGTACGGCTTACTTCCTATCGTTTCCCACAGACGGCACCAACTGATGATGCCGAAAAATCCTTAGTGAGCTATATGGTTCTCACGCACTCCGAACAAGACCTGCACAACACAAAGGGAAGAAGAAGAACCTACGAAGGGTACTGGTGTGGTACCGACCAAATACCCTTCGACGGTCAAGTTAGAGAATTTCTCACAACAACTCTAGAGTGCCAGAGTTGGGGGTAGTTATGCGTACCTTAGTTTGAGAGGGCCTTGAGGTTCTTATAGTAGCATAGGGTTGACATTCGTTTCTTGGCTTAGAAGATCTTTCCTTATGGGAGAGATCTTTCTTAATTCGCGCATATTCCAGAATCCTTTCCTTGTAGGAGTCTTTTTTATTAGGTTTTATTGTGGACGACAAGATATTTCTTTATATGTTCATACGTGTACCCCAAGTAAAAGACATGTTGGACCCATCAAGAGTTTCCTTACCCCCGTCAGCTTCAAGTCATCAGCTTCTCATTCTGTCTATGTCTTCTGGTCATCTTATAAATGCGCCAAGGATCTTGAGGCGTACCCGTCAGCTTTGGGATGGACCCGTCAACTTTATGGTGTCGTTTACAGATCGTTAGGTCCGTCAGCTTTACTTAGACTTCAAGAATTACCCTTATCAAAGTTCATAACATTCCTCTCCACTTTATGTGCACGGAGGTGGCTGAAAAGATTTGTGAAAATATTGGAGAGGTGGTTCATTCTATTCGGGCTGAAACAGAGGAAAGGGGCTGCTTCATTCGGGTTTGAGTTAAGGTGGATATTTCTCTACCACTATGTAGAGGAAGGGTGATCACTCTTGACAATGGGGAGAAATCATGGGTGTCATTCAAGTACAAATGACTGCCAAATTTTTGCTTCTGGTGTGGCCAGTTGATTCATAGTGATAAGGACTGTCCATTGTGGATTAAGAGCAGAGGAACACTCAAGGCTGAAGACAAAGAATTTAACATCTCATTAAAAGCACCTCCATATAGGCCATCGAATCAAGAGGTCATTTTTGTCCCTGGGTTCTTCGATAAGTCTGGGTTGCAGAAGGAAGATTCACCGAGAAGGAAAAGGAGTAGTGGAGATAGGGTGGTCGGTGAAAGCAGTGCGGCGGTGGAGAACACTCTCAATATGGAAACCGAGGAAGGGGGGTGACATTAATGATGCCATAAATTTTGAGGACGTTGCAAGGGGGAAAATGGTAGGCCAACATGATATAAGTGCGGGTATTATGGGGGAAGATTCAGGAGGAAATCAAGGCATTAAAATCAATCCGAAATTAGATGAGCTGAAGCGTGATTCTAGGAATGAAATCATTGGAGCCAATGGCAAATTTGATGATGCGTCATATGATGGGGGGGATGTATCTAGACAAAGAAATATCACGTGCTTGCCCTAATGAATTGTTTAGAAGGCGCGTTGAAGAGTTGGACAATGAAGTAAAAAAGTATGATGAGCACGTGGCCAGTGGCAAGCTGATGGACTCTAGCTCTATCACGATACCTTAAACACAAAATAATGGAGAGGTTGAACTCAAACAGGACTGCTATGAGGCGGCAAAAAAATCAGGAAATCCAAAGGGACGTAATACCGTGGCAGAATCAAATTCCTAGACCAACACATACAAACCCGCTACCTGGTCAAGGAAAAAAAAGAATAAGGTGGAAGCAACCCATGTGAAGGATATTGGTGTGGGGCAGAAACGGGTTTTTTCTGAGGAAGAAAATCATTCAGTGTTACCAAAGAAAAAGCTGATGGTTTCGAAGAGTGATGTTGAAACAAATGAAATGGTGGAGGCCAATCACAATGGGTATTTTGTGTTGGAACTGTCGAGGGTTTGGGAACCGGCAAAGTTCAAGAGATTGAGAATATGGTCCAAGCACAAGATCCCTCAATCGTGTTCTTAGCCGAAACATGCCTGACAGAAGCTAGGCTAGGTGAAATTAGGGATAGATTGCAGATGGGTAATTATTTTGGTGTGTCAAAGGTTAATTTGGGTGGTGGTTTAGGCCTTTTTTTGGAAAAGGGGAGTTGAGATAGATGTGGAGTCTTTTTCGTTAAACCATATTGATGTACTGATAAACAAAGGAAGGGAGGAAGAATGGAGGTTTACAAGATTTTATAGCAAGCCGGTAACACACAGGAGGATGGATTCATGGAACCTTGTGAGGAGTTTGGTGGGCAGATTTTCGAAACCATGGTTGTGTGCAGGGGACTTTAATGAGATTACAAAATCAAATGAAAAATTAGGTGCTTAGACTGTACAATCAGATGAAAATTTTTCGCGATGTATTGGATGAAGGTAGTTTTATGGATTTGGGTTTTGTGGGGAGTAAACTCACATGGTTCAAAAAGCTAGCTAATGGTGATGTTGTTTGGGAGAGGCTAGATACGGCAGTAGAAACAGCTGATTGGCTTGATAAATATCTAGCAACCAAGGTCTGAATTCTAGATTATGGTTCATCGGATCATAAGGATTTGAAAATTGATCTTGGTGGCATATGGAGGAGGATAAACAGACCTTGGCGATTTAAAGAGATGTGGTTGGAAGATGAAGGGTGTCATGATATAGTGGCAACGACATGGGGTGAAGGGGAAGGGGGTTCGCTGGTGACTAGGGTGGTAGGAAAAGTGGGAAAGTGTCAAGAAAAATTAAAATGATGGAGTAAAAGGTGTTTTAGCAGCATAACATGGGAGATAGCTGAGATTAAGCAAAGAATGAGGGTGGTAGAAGGGGTGGCCTTGAGGGGAAGTGAAGCCGCTGAGTTGGAGTTGGTAAGGCTGAAAAATGACTTAGGGGAGTTGTTGGTGAAGGAAGAAAAAATGTGGCAGCAGCGGTCAAAAGTGATGGAAACATTACATGTTTGTATCACATACAAAACATACGCAGCAAAAAAATAATGGATTCACTTCATTCGCAATTGTTAACATGTACTATGCAAATTTCAGAATTCAAGAACAATAGATCATACCTTGGTGTGGTGAAAATCAAAACCAAAGTTAGTAGTACTCGGAAACACTTTTAATCTTCACTCCAATTCCACTTTACGCCCAAGAAGTGTGGTCTCTCAATCAGTTTCAAAGGGAGAATGATAGAGTGTCTCACTCTCACATACACACCATTTCACAATGATGTTTCTCTTTTTCATACATTAAAATTATGTATGTTTCTCTCCTTATAACTGATTATCTAATTGGGCTAGCCTTTTAGGCCTTTCCAATTGGACTTAAGTGTGTGGCTTGGAGTGGGACCAAAAGGAACCAATAAGAAACTAGCTCCAATGAGCCTTGGGCTTTTCTGTCAACTCTTGACAAGTCCAAAGTTACCATTAACTATATTTAATACCACTATATAAATATAGTTGCACTCTAGGCCTTATTTATAAATTATATCCTAAGACTTTATTATACATGCGACCCCTTCATAAAATATTCTTAGTAATACAATGTCATGAATGTAGACTGTCACTTTGTAAATTACTACATCTTATCCTTGAGTACCCGGTTTAATCCTTTAAAGTTATTCATCATATATTTATGAAATCCAATTTCATAAATATATACTTTAGTAACTTCTTACCAAAGTGGTTAGGCCTAACTCTCTGAATAACTGAACACATTAAACTTATCTCAATGGAATATTTTATACCTTCGTTAAGAGACTATAAATTTCATCTTGAGAATATATGTTTCATCAACACTAAATGTGACTGTCCAACATACTGAGATTTTGACCGTCACTTTAGATCTCACTCTTGATATATCAAAGCAACCTACACTTCATGATCAGGTCCATTATCTTCTTAGGATTAAAAGTTCATGTAAATAGAAGTCGTGAGATTTATTATTCATTTGTCAGTCATTAGGAAAATAATAAATCTTATAACAGTCCAGTTCAATACGTCTTAACTCTTAAAACATATCAACACATCAACTAGAAGTCTCCACTTCCATGATCAAGACAAATCATCTTAGTTGATATGTTATAGTCTTAGCAGATGAAATACCCAATTTCATCACTGACTATGAACTATAATTCTAAGTTTACAAAGAACTTGTAATTTATATCTTCGATGACTTTTCACATAAATTGCATACTATACATCTTATGGACTATATGATAATGTCCAATGTTCATGTTACCATTATTTTAGATTATAATAAAACAACTTGATTAATCACAATATTAAGTCATACATCATGTCATACATAATATCATACATAGCATTATACAATAGGATTTAAGATCACTAATCCTAACAAAAAGCCCATTGGATGAAATCAGGTGATAAAAACTCAAGGTACTTTCATAATAAAGCTTCGCAATGATTTAGGAGGAATCGGATCATGGGCTTCAAAGATTCAAATGGTGTCATGTGTGTGGGAAATGATAATGTGGCTGGTTTATTGGAGACCTATTATCAGGATTTGTTTACCTCATCAGACCCGTGTGAGGTGGACGATGTTATACAACATACTTATCGAATTGTAACGGAGGGTATTAACAATGGGCTCATTGGTGACTTTACAAGAGATGAAGTTGAACTGGCATTACAGCAAATGGCTCCACTGAAAGCTCCAGACCTTGACGGAATGCCGCCAATATTTTACCAACACTATTGGCAAAGCATTGGTGTGGACATTACAGATGCAGTGCTGGATTGTTTGAGCATCAGGAAAATTCCTACCAGTTTGAACCATACCTACATTACTCTCATTCCTAAAGTTAAAAGTCCTGAGAAAGTTTCTGATTTTCGACCTATAGCCCTCTGTAATGTTTTATATAAAATTATTTCAAAGGTGCTAGCAAATATGTTAAAAAAAATTTGCCACAAATTATTTTTGAGTTTCAAAGTGCCTTCCAAACCGACAAAGCCACCTCAGATAATATATTAGTGGCCTTTGAAACTTTACACCACATAAAAACAAAACAAAAAAAAGGGAAATTCGGGCTTCATGACTATGAAATTAGATATGAGTAAGGCTTACAATAGGATGGAATGGACGTTCTTGGTAAAAATCATGGAAAAAATGGGGTTTCATGAAAAATGGATTGGGTGGATCTATGAGTATGTTAGCTCTGTTTCTTTCACTATTTTGGTAAATGGAGAGCCAAGGGAGCATATTGTACCAACAAGGGGTTTAAGACAAGGGGATCCTCTATCCCCATACCTTTTTTTATTGTGTTCAGAAGGGCTAAATAGGTTGATACAACATGCTGTAAATGAAGGAAATATGCAGGGTTATTCTCTTTGGGGGGGGAGGACCGAAAATTTCTCACTAGTTTTTTGCAAATGACAGTCTCTTATTTTATAGAGCAAAAATTGAGGAGATAAATACCATCCAAAATATTTTGAAGGTGTATGAAAAAGCTTCGGGTCAAAAAATAAATACTGACAAGACAACCCTCTTTTTTAGCAAATCTGTGAGTGAGACTACAAAAAATGCAATAAAAGACCTTCTTGGTGTTCCGAAGATAAAACAATATGAGAAATATTTTGGGCTGCCAGCAATGGTGGGGAAGAATAGAAGGGAAAGTCTAAATTACATATAAAAGATAGAGTGTGGGGAAAATTGCAAGGGTGGAAAGAAAAACTTATTTCCCAAGCGGGAAAAGAAAAACTTCTTTCCCAAGCGGGAAAAGAAGTGCTTTTGAAGGCGGTGGTGCAAGTCATTCATACTTTTGTGATGGGGTGCTTCAAACTACCCTTGGGACTTTGTCGGGACATTGAGATGTTAATCCGAAAATTTTGGTGGGGACAACGAAGAGAGTGGAGAAAAGTTCATTGGAAAAATTGGGAGACACTTTCCAAGCCAAAGAAGGAAGGAGGGTTGGGTTTTAAAGATTTAGCAAAGTTGGCCAAAATGGGCAAATGCCCTTTTCGTGCAAAAAAACTAGCTTTTTGCCCTCTTTATCAAACTAATTAGGGAAATGCCCATCTTTTGTAACTCGATAATGGCAAAGTCGAGTTTTGTGAAGCTACCAATATGCTATGCAAGTGGATGTATAAGCCTTCTATCCCATACCCAATCTAAGAGAGCATCCTAGTGGGCCTGTTTGTTGGCGGCGAATGGTCGATTGCTTAGTTCCCGAATGGGTCTGCTTCCAGCAAGTGAAGTGCCCCATAAGCTATAAGGGTGAGCTATATGTATAAATTTTGTGAGCAGCAATTGAACTGAGCGTTCCAAGTGCATCCAGCAAGGTTTGAACCTACTCGATCCTTGTATAATCGAGTTAGCCTCAGCTTTGTGCAATGTTGGCCAACCAGCGTGGCATTTTCTTTTTTTAATCCCTGAATAACTTAATTATCATAAAATCGAGTTATATAACCAACTATACAAATATCAAGTTATGCTCGTGTTATAACTGTTTCAGATTGTTTTGTTGTTAGGCATAGCATGTCAAAGTTTTAATATAACTCGATTAGGATAATGTCGAGTTATAAAGCAAACTCGCACTCCCCAAAATCGAGTTATTCTCGTATAATACCTTCACTTCTCCTCTCATTCTGAGTGTCTTGCTTTATGTTTGAACTGAATTCTACTCTGCTCCACAAATTCACAGCTGCTTCTAGACTCAACTGATATTTGTACGTTAGGTAAAAAAACTCACACCAGAATTTTATGGCAATGGTATTTTCATTTAATATTGTACAGAATTGTTTTTTTTTTTTTTTTGGTTGAATGAGTCTGAAGTGAGTACATTGGTGTGATTTTGCTTGTTTGTTGTAGTAAATTTTAATCACAAGAGAATGAAATCTTTACCATAGCAACATTTTGTATTACACATAATTATCGTTGGTCACAATCATATAAGGGCATGTACATAATCATCATTGGTCAAACATTAGAACAACATTTTGTATTGCACACAACATGTAGACATTAACAACAACGTCTAATGTTTATGGTCAAATGTGAGTGTTAGTATTTCATTTTTAGCATGTAATAGTACACAAATTTATGAATGTCTTTATCGTGTACCATCTTATGCAACATTATATTATTTACCGACAGTTGATGCACACTGCTAACTTGATCATTTAATGTTATTGTATTCAACGTCAATGTTTGGCTCTAGCAACCCTTTCATCTATAGGCCTTACGATGTGTTCACTGCTATAGGTCATTGTTGGGTATTGGAAGATGAGTTTAGCTATCTAATCGATCTGAATCTGCGAAATAGTGCAAGGATTCACAATACCATGAGACAGGAGTAGGCTTGGTTACTTCGTGAACAGGAAATGCTTTATGATGAATTGGTTGGTTAAAAGTTGCCAGTGCCTCGGCGACTTGCATCGCAGATGCCAAGAGACACGATCGACGAACTTCGTAAAGCATTGAACCGCATAAGAGAAGAAAATAATTGAATGAAGATACGTCTCAATTGATATTAGACCTAAGTCGTGATTCAAGAGTCAGTGGAGTGTAAGTTGTATGAGCACGCACAATACATGCAATTACTTCTTGCTGATCCCATTTATCAGTTAGACGTGGAGATGTCAGATGAAGAGTAATTGTGTCATGGTGTAATTGGACTTTTTTGGAGAACTATTTTCCTTAACTATGTTTTAGATGTATGTGTGTCACTGTTGTTGCATTTGTACTATGTAAACCTTATTATTGATTGTGAGGAGCATGCACGTTATTCGTAATCTAGATTATTCTCACATAACGCATAAAAGTTAAATATTCCCACACATGATGTTTTTCAATAAGCACCTACGACATAACACAGAAAACTTAAAATAACTTACACGATGCCACCAATATGCATGCATTGCATATTGAACACTAACGCTACTAACATTATTAACTTAACCCTAGACATAACACACACACCACATAGGCATTCATTCTGACAAGTAATCCTCGTAGTTAAGGACATTGTTACATTCCCCTGGAGTGAGTTGCCCGTTGGTTGCGGTGGTTGTACCTACGACATAACACAGAAAACTTAAATATTCTTACACGATGCCACCAATATGCATGCATTGCATATTGAACACTAACACTACTAACATTATTAACTTAACCCGTAGACATAAGACACATACCACATAGACATTCATTTTGACAGGTAGTCCTCGTAGTTGAGGACATTGTTACGTTCCACCGGAGTGAGTTGCCTATTGGTTATGGTGGCTTGCTCTTTCGTAAGTTGTAGCATGTGATACCTGCACCTATGGAGTATCATAAGATTGTTCTCTTTTTTTATTTTAGTCACTGCACGCTCATATTGGTGCATGTTTATTCGTGGCAGTGTGAACGAGATATGGTTTAAAAGAGGCACTCCAAGTCGCACGAGATCATCGTGCAGAGCTTTGGACTCGTTCACGTAGAACTCCCACTACCACCGCAGTCCAGCATAGTATTCCCTCTCGTCGAAATCTCTCTCCCTCCTATAGTTATCTAGAAAACGAGGTAGCATCCAATTGCGTGCTGACATTGGAAAATGTGACTTCAGATCGGTATGTGTAGATGTTTTGCAAGGATAGATGTAAATGGGACTTTATATAGGAGTTTTGCAAGGGCAAGTATTCACGTGGATATGACTATATGTAAAGGTAAGTATTCACGTAAATAAAGATGATATGATTTGATAGTGTATTCTGTAGTGGCGAGCTGTTGAGCAGCACATGCAAAACTGCGAACATGACTTGGCTGAACAGTGGCGTCTGTTGGTGCATGTGGTTCGCTAAGGCAGCTATTTGATATGGCTACAGCTTGTGCTCAGTAGCGGGCTGGTGATGTGTACTACAAAAGAGGTTGCGTATTTATTCACGTGAAGACTATTCAGCATTGTTGTGCTTCATCTGACATGACTTGACAAGACAGTGTCGAGCTGTGTTAAATGTATCATAAAATTTTGAGGGATGCTTTGCATCCTTGAAAACAGTGCATTGCAAAAGGATGTATATCTGTGTATTGACGTGTGTATAGGAGGGTTCAACAGTGCGAAGCTGTTAAGCAGCACATGCAGCACTGCGAACATCAGTGTAGCAATGGTGGACAGCGAACCCCCAAAATTGATGCATAAACTTTTCAGGGATGCTCTGACTCCTCAAAAATGGTGCATTGGAAAGGGTTGCACATCTTTGTATTCACGTGAGTGTGGATGGGTACTTGTGGTCAAGGTTCAACAGTGCTGAGTTATTGAGCAGCACATGCAGAACTGCGAACATTAGTGTAGCAATAGTGGACAGCTCACCCCCAAAATTTTACTTAAACTTTTGAGGGATCATTTACATCCTTGAAAACTGTGCATTGAAAAGGGTTGCATATCTGTGTATTCATGTGAGCGTGGATGATATTGCCAAATATTTTTCTCAATAGGGGCAAAAGCCCAACTGGAACTGACTTTTACAAATCACGGTGTTTATTATCCTTGGTCATTTTCAAGGATGCTAGTATAAACACTCTTCCCATCATCCGTGTCTACCGGTTAGGAGTAATAGCCAAGAAACCCTCTCAATTCTTCAAGATTATACTCCCATTTTCTATGCAACACATGAAACTGGTAATGTACCCTCTACTAGTTATAGAAAACCATACCATTTTACATCACAATTTCAACAATGTAACTTTATTTGGTGGCTGCAAAGGATCCCTGAAAAATTTGTGATGGAATTTGGAGATGAGCTATCCATCGTAGCTACACTCACTGCCCCCTATGGTGGTATTTGGTAAGTAGGATTGAAGAAGGCTGATAACAACATTTGGTTTTGTAATGGTTGGTAGGATTTCGTTGAATACCATTCTATCTGTTATGATTATTTTTTAGTCTTCAAATATGAAGGAAATTCAAGCTTCTATGTTCTTATATTTGATAAGACTGCCACTGAGATTCAATATCCACCCAGCAAGAATTGTAATTTGGAAGATCATCAAGTAGAAATAATAGACTTAGATGAAGATGATACAAACATATCTCCTTCAGATGATTTATCCACAAAACATGAAGTCAGAGAAAATTTTGTAAGGAAAAAACTTTTCTATCATGTCCAGAGGAAAAGAGAGCAATCTAAGCAGTCAAAAAGTTCAAGCCTAATAATCCTTCTTTAATGGGTATCTCATAGCACCATTATATGGTGCGCCTTTAGACATAATGTGATCATGATGTTCTCTTAAATATGGCCTTGAAACATATATGCTTTAATGCATTCATTTAGACAGGTAATCCTCGTAGTTGAGGACATTGTTACGTTTCGCCGGAGTGAGTTACCTATTGGCTACGGCGGCTGCACCTACAGCATAACACAAAAAACTTAAATATTCTTACACGATGCCACCAATATGCATGCATTGCATATCGAACACTAACGCTACTAACATTATTAACTTAACCCATATCATAAACTTTTCAGGAATGCTATGCATCCTTGAAAAAGGTGCATTGCAAAAGGATGCATATCTGTGTATTAACATGCGTGTAGGTGATATGACAGGACAAGGTTCAATAGTGCAAAGCTATTGAGCAACACATGCAGCACTGCGAACATCAGGGATGCTCTGCCTCCTCGAAAACGGTGCATTGCAATGCTACAACAAACCAATAACCAAAATATGAAACATTTTAGAGGCTGATTAGGCTTTTAGGCTTTTATCCTATTTCTAAGTAAACCAAATATCGTTGTGACAATGTGTTGTATGAGCCATATGGATTTTTAGTGAATGAGTGGTTAGTCTAGTTTGGATGAGTCTGTATGTAATGTATCTATATAAAGTAATGCACTAGCAGATTTAAGATACACTGATACGGGTATATGATATAGCGACTCAAACAACTCATATATGTAACTTAGTATTATTAAATCATATGTGTGGTTGGTCTGTGTGGTTTGGATGAGTTTGTATGTATTGAATCTATTAAATTTTCCTACAAGTAATGTGCAATAAATCTAATTTGGGTGATGAGTGCTATATGTGTAACATTTCAAATTACACAGACAGAATATTGGAAATATCAACATATCTAACTGGAGGCATTTCACTTCCTAAGGTTTTTCCTACATTACAAAGCAGAGGAAAAACTCCAACCAAAGCTTTTGAATCATATGTAGCAACAAAGAATAGCAGGGAAAAAATGAGACACTGATTTCATATAAACTTTGCCAAAATTAATGAATAGTTAATCTTTAGAGTTGCAAAAGTTGAACATACATAATCATCATTTGTCAGACATTAACAACAACATTTTGAATTGCACAAAATGTGTAGACATTAACAACAATGTCTAATGTTCACAGGTAGAAATTTTTGGAAATCATCATTGCTTAAATCTGAGAAGTTTGAAATATCTCTTTCATCATCTAACGCAGTAATTTCATTAATAAACTTCATGGCTTGCTCTTGCGCCTTCCCCTTTAGATGCTTCCTAGCTTTTTGGATTGCGTGCAAACGGTCTAGTCGCCTTTGCATTTGATTGTTCTCTTGTTCAAGACAAGCAAGTATGTTGGCAGGTTCATCTCTAGGTAACTCAACTAAGCATGCCTTAGGAACTCGTAACCCGTGACATCGACAATACACCTCCAACTCACACATCTTCTCGTATAGGGTTGACCATGGTGGTTCTGCTACGATGAACTCTATTGCGGTGATATTTGTACTTGGTTTTGTAGGTTTGCCAACATGATGTGCCCGACACTTCCAAGACTCTCGTATGTGTATATTGGCATATTAATGAAATCTCTCTTCTTTCCAACCCATTTCCCTCCATAGTGGTCTGTGTATGTCTGTAGTTGTTGATTTGTTGGAACTTATGGTGACCCATTTGTTGAAGTAGATCCAAATTTGTTTCGCATTGTATGATTTGATGTTGAGGCATTGCGACTCATAGCTTAGTCAATCTACGAAGTTAGTGGGGTAAAAAGAAGAACATTATTGTGGTGCATTTATAACCTCATTTCATGGTCCAAGCATTACAATTTCAATTATTATGGCTTGTCATGTCAATACAAGCTGGAAAAACACTTTATGAACATGATTTTAAATGTTCCCAATGTCACATGAAAGGTGGGTAGTAGTTGCAACATAAATATGATCTGTTTGAAAATATGCATATGCGTGCGTGTTTAGAGGCTAGTATCTGTTTAATCTACTTTTATGATCTCGTTTTATTTTTTTGGTATAGCCATTGTAGAGGTAATCGATAATGCATTTGATGAGGTAGGTTCCTTTCTATTATCATTTCAATGACTATAGTTTTTCTTCAAATATGCATATGTTATCAGTGAGGTTACCTTATCCACATTCCAGTTGTAGGAAAAAAAAATAAAGAAAAGGATCATTCAATATAAAAGTCATCACACGTTGTGAATATGGTCATATTATTGTAAAATTAAAACCATGTATGTGGACCTTGAAGAGTACATATAATAATATGCAAATACTTGAAAATCACTTTAAATAACTTTCATATAATCTGCGGAAGCTACAAAAACTACTTCCCCCCCTAAGCTACAATCCCTACTTCCCCTGTCTGTTATGTATTGCCAAAGGCAATCATCAAGAGTCAGAAGGTGGAGGAGGTGGAAAAGCACTCCCATACTCTGAAAAATCCGCTCTCATAGTAGCAATCTCAGCAATAAGCCCATCTAAAAGCTGTCCATGAGCTGCTTAAGTCATCATAAAGGTCTCCATCATAGCACGAAGAGAGGAAGGAGGAGAGCCTGTATGCGCTGTAGCAACAGTGTCAACATCTACCTCATCATCACCATTCTAGGCAATAACAACTGTGGGATCCCCATGCATGTCCTCATCTGGACCATCTCCAGTAGTAGACCGTACTCGTGGTCTCTTGGATGAACCAACACTGGGGTCGACAAACTTCTTTTGGGCACTTCGCTGTTTCAAAACTTTGGCTCCTATGGGGGCTAGGATGTGGACCAACTTTTGGGAATGAAAGTTCTCTAATCCTAAGTATTTGAGGACCCTATGGATGAAGACTGGAAAGAACAGACCATGCCTCTTATACTTGCTCCTACGCACCTCTACAATGGTTTCAATAAAAAGGGAAGGAAAACAAATGGAACTATCGATGAAGAGGGCGTAAAGAAAGAAACACCTGTCTATAGGGATTGTATGGACATGAGAGATAGGGAAGATGTTGTGACAAGCTATCCTAAAGAAGATATAATTAAGCTCATTTAACTCACTTGAGCTAATACTTGGGTCAGAACCTCAAGTGACTGATCTTCCACAAAGAACATCCATAACATCATTAATACGAGGAGACTCAGAGTATGGATAAGTAGGTCTACAAACACAAGGTACATCAAGAGCATTGGATACTACATCCCTAGTTATTGTAAATGTTACACCACGTATCCACAATGTCAAGTAATGACCGTTGCGAACATCGTCATGCACCGAGAGATTCGAATAGAATTCTCTAATCAAGTCAGTTGAAGGGGGTTGTATGTTTGTACACAAAGACAGCCAATGCCTAGATTGTAGATTCTCACAGACAAAAGGATGCAATTCATGTAGATTGATTTGCCTTTCTCCCCAAATACGCCTATCCTTAATCAAGTTTTCAAAGGTTTGCTCAGTTATGTGCGTGAGGAACCTTAATCGATCAAACACCACTTCAAGTTTGGATGCAACTTTGGATTTTCCCCTCAGAGCCATAACTAACTGGTGGTCAGCAGTGGAAACACGATCAGCTAACAAAAAAACAGAACCAACAACCGCATTATGAAGAGATAAACACAACACCCACACTCTAATCCTACTGTGCAAGATGCATAGACACGCATAATAAAAATAAAAATAAAAATATTTCTCCCCGTATTTTAAAAAGTATTCACAATCTGTTGCACCCACAATCATACACAAGGGTCCATTAACCATTTCTAACATTGGCACCTACAATCATGAAATCCCCAAATTGCCAAGCATGCATTATCAGCTCTAGATTTTTAGTTTTCAACAAAATTGAATGTACTTATCGCAACTACAGAGTAGTACACAAGCAACCAACATTCATACTACCTAACCCATTAAGCATTTCAGAGCCAAACACCCAATTTCATCATAATCTAGATAGACAATGAAGTTTGAAATTCATAACAAAAATTGGAGAATAACGCACCACCATGTGCAATTTTAAATACGATAACGGTTAAAAGAGTCTTACTGTATAAAATCTTCGAAGAATTTGTGCAGGAAAACTTCGATTCCAACCAGATGTGTCAAGAGCAATCGAAAAGAGAGAGAACCCGTTTCTATAGATTCTACAAAAATGGTGAACTTATATCCCAATGGGTTAAGAGTTTTCACATAACTCGATTATTGTACAATCGAGTTACTTAGTAACTTGATTACTTAGGCATCGAATTATGCCTTGTTTCCCCAACACGTCCAGCCCACAATTTTGGACTGGTCCAGGTGCAATCCAGGAGGAATCCAAGTGGCCAGAACTGTGTTGTGAATGACTCGATTATTAAGAAATCGAGTCATGCCTGTTCCCCCAACACGTCCAGCCCACAATTTTAGACTAATCCAGGTGCAATCCAAGAGGAATCCAAGTGGCCAGAACTGTGTTGTGAATAACTCGATTATTAAGAAATCGAGTTATGCATGTTTCCCCAACACGTCCAACCCGCAATTTTGGACTGATCCAGACGCAATTCGGGAGGAATCCAAGTGGCCAGGACTGTGTTGTGAATAACTCGATTATTAAGAAATCGAGTTATGCATGTTTCCCTAACACGTCCAGCCCACAATTTTGGACTGATCCAAGTGCAATCCAGGAGGAATCTAAGTGGCCAAAACTATGTTGTGAATAACTCGATTATTAAGAAATCGAGTTACATGCAAAACAACTCAACGTAACTCGATAATACACAAATTGAGTTATGTGCACTATGGTCAACATCCAGTCCTGATATTTTTTGACTGATCCAGACGCAGTCCAGGAGGAATCCAACTGCCTAGAATGATCTTACACATAACTCGATTATAATTAAAAAAATAAAAAAAATTGAGTTATGTGTAGTGTAACTCGATATATATTAAATCGAGTTATTTGGGAATGCATTTTCTGCATTAACTGAGAACTCATGCAACTGTTCACACCCATACTAATTTGACCTGTTTATTCATCATAAAAGTGGACTTGTTCACAACCATACTATAAACAACAACTCAATAGGTTTTATACTGAACGAAGGCTTCCATAATCAAATCGTCCATACAATTCCAACTACATCCATAAACAAATCATTCCCTCATTTCCAATACGCGAGGACTGAAAATCATCCATACAATCTACAAAGTAAGTAAAGAGCCATTATACATTTAAATCCATTGAACCAAGTTGTTCACAATGTACAACCATTTACATATAAATGATGTCTTATCATAGTTTACAAAAAGAGATTTGAGTTCAAGTATCGCCACAAAAGCTGTCTCCTTGCCACGAATCCCATATCCGCACAAGTACTAAGAAAAATACATCAATGAAAGTTATGACCCTCTTGGCAACACAACCCACACTTAAAAACGATCCATAAACTTCATCCATCATGGTTGTGCTTAGCAAAAACTGCTATAAGGTGTGAACAGGGGATCTTGTTTGCTTCCCACTTCCCACACGTGCACATCATGTTAGTGAGAGAAACCCTATGGGTGTGAGCTCCCCCGCCAGTAGCCAATAAAGACTGTGTCTCCACTGCATATAAGCCATGTTGTGCGCTCATCCTTCTAACCATATGGAGCTTTGCCTTCTCTTGATTTGCCTCGAACTTGTCATACGCATATTTGCACCACTGTTGCCCCTCTTCCAACTGCTTTAGGGTTTGTTTCGACGATCGTCAAAGTACGAGTTCACCTTGTAAAATGTGAACTTCACTATTGCAATTATGGGCAAGCTACGTGCACCCTTTAGTACCCCATTGAAGCACTCTGACAGGTTGGTTATCATTGCCCCATATCGGTGCCCATGGTCATGTGCAAGTGTCTACTTTTCTTGAGGTACAGCCTTAAGATAGTCACACGCATCCAGATTGACATTCTTGATGCAATCCATTGTGTTTTCAAACTTCCTAACTTGATTCGCAGTTGCTACCTTCCACACCAAGTTCTTCAACGCTACACTATTAAAGTTAGTGTTAAAATTGCTTACTAAATGGCAGAGGCAATACCGGTGATGGGTTAAAGGCGGTTGCAAGTAGCCCCTAGTGGTGTCATCGAAGCATGATTGTATCCCACGATGCTTGTCGGAGATTATACACAAATTGTTCCAATCTGTAACATAGGTCAACAAGCATGCAAAGAACCATCCCCATGTCTCTGTGCTCTCGCTTTCAACAATGGCAAATGCAAATGGATAAACCTCGTTGTTACCATCTGTTGCCATTGCTATCAACAGCTTTCCTTTGTACTTGCCATAGAGGTGCGTTGCATCTATGCTTATCACTGGCTTGCAATGCCTGAACCCTCTAATACACGGACCAAAAGCCCAAAACGTGGAGTTGAATATACAAGTCCCCAAGACACGGGGGTCGCACTTTAACAAAGTTGCAGTGTCCACATCTGCATCAAATAATGCCGTTAGAAACTGTGGCAATTCCGTGTACGACTCATCAAAATCCCTATAAATACTCACAATTGCCTTCTGTTTTGCTTCCCAAACCTTGTACATACTAACTTCATGCGCATGCTTCGAATGCAGCATACTATGTAAGTCCTTTACGAATCTTGCAATGTCCTCCTGTATATAGTGCCCAAGTGCAACGAAAATGAACCTTGAATCCATCATCCGTCCATCGGTCGCTACCTGGAAGGATGTGCAACTGTGGGGACCCTTACATTTACTGATCACCCACATCTCGTGCTTTTTGTTGAAGCTAGCTCGAATTGACCATGGACATGCATCACGTACGCACCGCACTACTAGCCTGTTGGTGTCAAACTTGATGACCTTGTATTGCTTATTATGCTCCATAGAGTAGAAGGTCAACACATACTGAACGGAAGCTTTATTCTTGAATAGCATTCCCTTCTCTGATGAATCACCTTTATGCCAACTTATAAGCTATCCTGTACCCAATGCAGGTGATGGGTCATTAACATTGTCCCATGTGTTTGATGTGAACCATTCTAGGATTGGAACTGTATTAGGGAAAGCCTCCTCATTCTGTTTGACCCGTAGCTCATCTAAGACCTCCGGATTGTCCACCGGTCCATCATTATCAATGAACTCTTCGTACACATCTCAACTGGGATCAAGATCAAGTCTTCCATCCATATAGGCTTGGACATGTTCATATGCGGGACTAGACCCTCCCACATTATGTGTCTGGGTAGCGCCCAACACTTCAGCTTCTTCGGTGTTGTCCAAATCATCAACTGCACTGCATGGTTGAGTGTTGTAGGGCAATGGTGTGGCATCGGCAAAGGAAGGATGCATGTCAAGCGGAGATGAGTGTGGCTCTTCCTCCCCACTGCCATGCTGCAAACTTGCACCAGCATGGAACCCAACAGCCTCGACTGTTACATACAAGTCAGATGTTATGAATTGGGGGGTCTGCTTAATCACTGTCCACATCATGTCCACGTCAGCATCGTAACCCAATAGATTTGAGTTGTAGAAAGCCGGAGTAGTGACAAGTAGCTGGGGGGGCATGGTACACGATGGATATCTTATGTGACTCCCTGTCCAACCATAGAGCTTCCATTTTCTTCTGGTGCATTTTTCTCAAGTGTGTTTCGCATTTCAACTCAATGAACTTCTTCACTAACTCGCCTTTATAGGACAACCCATGCAAGTCATGGAAATACTGCTCCCCATCGCAGTAAACTTAGAAATAATGACGACCCATGGCAGACCTAGATAAAAGGACAATTAATTATGGTTATCATGCAAAAGATAGGGGTTATGTTAACGCAACAGTAATTAATCTTTACGCACTTAAACGTACAATAAAACTTTTATAGACGCACTATATTGATATCCTAAGTATTCTTAACAAACTTGTTCAGACGAACAGGAGGAATCCTCTCAAGCTTTCTTGTTCAGAACCCACACACTAAAGCTTTTCAAAACCGAAAGACCCAGAAAATTTAAACCCATGATTGCTTGTTACATCATTGTTGATAGCTATGGATGAATGCATATATCATCATCATAGGAAATCACATGTATGTTTGTTTATATATATGTTCACGGAATTCTATACATACATTACTATATCTATATCTATATCTATATATATATGTATGTATGTATGTATGTATGTATACAGTGTCACTATCTCACACACACACACACACACACACACACATATATAGGATTTTGCGAATGTGTACCCTAAGGGCATATAATAATTAATCAATTTTGGAAAAAATTGAAAAATTATTGATAATTTTTTCAATTCCCGACGTCATGTTTCCAAAAATTGATGGCTCAATGTGTGCCCTAAAGGCACACATTATATATAAACACACCTATACCTATATATATATATATATATACAGTGGCGGAGCCAGGAATTTGGGTTAGGGGGGCAAGATTAAAACACAAAATTGAAAGAAAAAATTAATCTGAAAAATATTAATCCATATTAATAACAAAGTAAATAACCAACTATATGCTAATAAAATTCTCATGCACAATCTAACATAAAATGCAAACTTTAATTTATTTTTTCACACCTAGTTTAATTTTCTCAATTGCTCTCGATGATTTTTCATATTTTGAAACCGCTACATGATTTCTTCACACTCAATAGTCTTGAATATATCTTTATCAATATATGTGACTAAGCAATCATTTATCCATTGAACTCCTATTCGATTGTGTAATCAATTTTTAGTTATGTTCATTATTGAAAACTTTTTTTCAAAAGTACCTACTGCAACTTGTAATATCAATGCTAAGGTCACTAACATTTAAAACAATGGATATAAAACATTATTTTTCATTTCTACCATTATTTTAATATAAGAGTTGTTGGAGTCTAGGTCTATTTATGTGAGAGCATTAGCATTAGCGGTGCTAAAAAACTAAAAAGTCATATTACTATTTTTAGCACCATCAATACTAAAAAGCTTGTTGCAATGGTGGAGAAAAAGCCAAAAAAATTGGTTGTTGAGCTACAGTGCATAGATAAAGATGTCTGTGCACTGTAGCTAAGATAGTAAAAAAAAATATATATATATATATATATATATATACAATATTTTATTAAACGTTATATTATTTTATTGTATTGAATGCTAAAATAAAGTCATTGATATTGAGTGATTTGTAAAGTGATGTGGTAAAATAGATAAAATAGTTTTTTGTGGTACCAAATTGTGAAATTTTTGGCACCACAAATATTGATGCTCTAAGAGAAGCTGCGGTGCGAATTGAAAAAAAAAAGGAAGAGAAAAGTTATTTGTCCTTTTGTGGTGTACAATATGCTAATATTATACTATTACTATAGAAATTTTTGGAAGTTAGGGGGGGCACTTGCCCCCGCTGGACCCCCCCTCCCTCCGCCCCTATATATATATATATATATACACACACACACAGTATCAAAATCATAGTAAGAAGCTAATCAAAACCCACACACTAAAGTGTCAATCCAAGTATAATCACAGTTTTTCCAAAAGTCAAGATATACCTATCAGGGGAGATGTGCCACAACAAAGAAGAAAGGGACCATAGCTGTAGCACGCTTGGTGAAGATGAAATAGTGAGGAGGAAAATGCCAACACACGAACCAGTAGGAATCCTCTCAAACTTTCTTTTTTAGAACCCACGCATTGTGAAGCTTTTCAGAACTGAAAGAGCCAAACATGTGCATGGGTTCCTATATGTGGAGTAACTAAAAATCATAACTCGATTTCCACGTAGTCGAGTTACTAAAAACTCGACTGTTAGCTGGCCAAGTTACATTTACAGGGCGCTTATTGATGTGATGGCAATTCAGAAACTCGACAATTTAAGAATTGAGTTACCATCATAACTCAATTGTTAAGAATTTGAATTATTCCTGGTGTCCAAGGGATCTTGTTGTACATAACTCGACTTCTTAAATATCGAGTTCATCTTCCCAGTTTTTCTATAACAACCCAAACCTATTTCACTAGGAAGAAAGTATGCATCTGCAAATCATCCTGCAAAGACATCCTAGCAGTGCGTGTTTGTAGAGCGAGATGGGACGTACCTACGTTGTGTTTAACAGTTGTGTTCCAGGAATATATGACAGTTGGCTAGATGCAAGCAGACAAGTTCATAAGTTCCCAAATGCCAATCACAAATCACATAAAGATCGAAGGGAAGCAGAAGCTACATACATGTAGTATTTGCATCGTAATGGTATGGACTTGCAGGGTGGTGCGTCCACATTGTGGGCAACTCTGAACATGTCAACCTCGACTTCACCGAGCACTTGTCCAAGCAAAGGAACCAACTACGGCAATGGAGACATTAGGAACACCTTGTTGAGGTATCAATTGTAAGTTGCCATTGAGGAGCGTGACCACACAAGGAGGATTGCAACCTTGAGTGCAAACATGTTGAATGAAGTGGTGGCCCATGTTTTGGGGGATGATGAAGTCGATGCATTGATGAGATAACGTAAGGGTAAATGAATGCAAAAATATGACTTCTTGTTGTGGTATTTAGTAAGATATGTATATATGCCAACTAGTTTCGCGTGTGTGGTTTAACTAGAAGTGTCATCATTTTCCAGCTATTTGACTGGCAGATATGTATATATGGCAAGTAACCTTATTATTTTTGTTTCAGCACTACTTTGGTCTTATTCGGTCCATCCTGTCTACTTTTGACTTATTCGGTCCACTTTGATCCTAATCGGTCCAGTAGGTTCTATTCGCTCCATTTTATCCTATTTAGTCAGCTTTGGTTTATGAGATCTATTTGGTTCACTTCAATCCATTATTGTGTAGTTACATAATACAAAAATATAGATTTGCGTTAGGCACAGTATGACGCCCTGGGAGCTTTGGACCAATACTAAATTAGTAATATTTTGGTATGGTAAGAGGATATTAACATCAATCACATTTATGACTTGTAAAAATAAAATAAAAATGCGGAACACGGAGAGCATAATGTGAGAGACTAACTAGATGACTATCACTAATGAGTCAACACTTGTACTTGAAGTCATATTGCATAATCTGAGAGAGAGAGAGAGAGAGAGAGAGAGAGAGTTATTTTGCATTTATATATATATATATATATATATATATATATATATAAAGTTTATTGAAGTTATTTGAGTAACATGATTACACGGGAAAGGACAAAATTTTCTCAATAGTCACTTTCAAAATTGAAGTTATTTGTATACCTATAGAAGGGTTCAAAATTGATAAATATTTGCAATGACAAAGTTGATCATCCCTCTTTATTTCCTGAGCAAAGACTACTATAAAAAGTCTTAGACTCTTTTTTTGTTGTAAATAATTCAGCAGTGTGAAACTCACTAAAGAAAATGGCATATTGATGAGAATCAACAAGCATTCAAGGATCCATTGCATGTTCTTGTTGGGCCCATTACAAGAGCAAGATCCAAGAAGATCAAAGAAGCACTTAATGGGCTGATTCAAGAGATTTGGGTTGATTCTAACGCATGACATTCCAAGCTTGGCCCAAAGGAAGCTGAAAACGTAATAAATTTAATTCAAGCTATTTAGGGCTGATCTGGCTTAATTGCGAGTGATTTATGGCTTGAATTAATGGCTGATTGACTTTCCAGCTCTATATCAGTTAAGGCAGATTTTTTCCTATTTTGGATCTGCTAATTTCAGACCAAATCAACTTTTATTTAGGGTTTTATTATTTAGTACGTTTTTTAGGTATTTTCCTTGTTTTTAGGTGCAATTAATGTTTTTTAGGTCAAATTTGATTCCTGATATGGTAAGGTATCAATTAGGAGTTATTTTAGAATATATTTTCTTGTCTATCAAGTTTTATGGAGCCCTTAAATAGGCTCTGAAGTCTGTAAACGTTTTTCAGAATATTATTGAATAAAAATCAGAAAATGTGAGGCTTTGCTCTCTTTTGGTTCTTCAAGAACTGTGAACTTATCAAGGATTCTTCCTTGTGGCGTTCAAACTTTATACCTTTGGTTCGTGATTCTTTATAATCATTGGGTCAAGGTCAACTTATACATTTGGTTCGCGTTTTGATTATAAACGTTGGGTCAAAGTTTCTATCATAAATCTGATTTTTAGCTTTCCTGGGTTAAATATTCCAATATTTTTGTTGGGTTTCAAAGCATGTCGATTGAGGTTCGCATCATTTGGTATCAGAGCACAGGTTCTAAAATCAGTTTTCTATCCCTTTATCTTTTGTTTCCTGTTATCATCCTATCCTGTTTCTTTTGTGTTCTTCATTCATCGTTCTTATTTTTTTGTTTTTGTTGAAGTGCACTAGGTTAAAATCGTGCACCTAGTTCCAAAAAAAAAATTTTAAAAAAAAAAAAATTTGTTTGGAGTTTCAGTTCTCTCAAACCAAAATATTGTTTTCTTTTGTCTTCTTCCTTTGATTTGGTATTTCTGTCATATTTTCTTGCCATTGGTATTTGTTTTAACACTACAAGTTGAATTTCTTGATCAAGTTTATTAGTTCATTGCAGAACTTAAAAGGCGAAGCTACGAGTGGAAAAAGGCAAGAGAGTGTGAGACTAATATCGGGAAAAAACCAATTTAAGAGTGAAACACGAGTGGGAGTGACATAATTTGAGTGCAAACACGTGAGGGAGTGTTGTGAGGAATTATTTCTAACAATTCTTTGTTGTTTCAAAAGTATGTCTTTCAGGTGTGAAACATCAAATAGGGAAGGAGGGGAGGATTCGTCCATCATTTTGCAGGCTATGCAACGACAATTTGAACGCATGAACGTCGTGTTTAATGAGATTCGGGATCGGATAGATAGGCAAGACACTGTTATTACTACTTTGCGTGAGGAGCGTCGTCAAAGAGGCCCTAATGCAAGAAGGCAAGAAAGGCGTTCTCACATGAATGATTCTGATGAC